>NC_057794.1:352079086-352379086 GCF_018294505.1 Triticum aestivum
CAGCGCTGCGGCGGCCGCGGCGCTAGGCGGCAGCGGCGGCGCTAGGGCGGCGGGGCTGGGGCGCTAGGGTTTCGGCCCGGGGCGGGCCGGCGGCTTATAAAGGCTGAGGCCGGAGGAGTCCAGGCCTAACACGGCCCGTAGGTCGGTTTAGTTTTTTTATATAGTTACGCTCAGAAAAAAACAAAAGGAATACTAAACGGACTCCAAAAATTCCGAAATAAATTTTCCCCGGCTCCTAAAATCAAGCCGAACAGGATGAACATTTATTTGGGGCCTAAATGCAATTTTGAAAAACACATATTTTTCCAAAATTCAAATAAAATAGCAAATAAAACCAGAATAAATCTTATTTGATTTTTTATTAAATCCTCAATATTTCATTATTTTGGGAAAGTCATTTTATTCCCTCTCTCATATTTTTGTAATAGAAATAATTAAAGATAAAATAAATAAAATCAAATGATCCTATTTTCAAAATTTGAGACAACTCAAATATGAAAATAACGAAATCCCCAACTCTCTCCGAGGGTCCTTGAGTTGCGTGAAATTTGTAGGACCAACAAAAATGCAATAAATATGATATCCAATGATGATCTAGTGTATAACATTCCAAATTGAAAATTTGGGATGTTAAAAACCTTCCTCTCGCTCCCAGGTGGCTTCATCCTCCGTGTGGTGGCTCCACTGAACCTTGCAAAACTTGATAACCTTGTTGCGGGTGACTCGACTGGCATACTCTAGAATCTTAACTGGTTTCTCCTCATAGGTCAAATCACTGTCCAACTGAATTGCTTCTAGTGGTACTGTATCTCTCCGCGGTATTTCAGCCATCTCTGCGTGGCACTTCTTCAACTGGGAAATGTGGAACACGTCATGAACTCCTGACAATCCTTCGGACAATTCCAATTTGTAGGCCACTTCTCCCATATTATCCAAAACATTGTATGGTCCTTCAAAACGTGGCGCTAACTTTCCCTTAACTCCAAAGCGCTTAACTCCACTAAGTGGTGATACTCAAAGATAAACTCGGTCTCCGACTTCGTAAACTGTCTCCTTGCGTTTAGAATCTGCATAACTCTTCTGCCTGGACTGAGCTACCTTGAGCCTATCGCGAATCAATTTCACTTTCTGTTCAGACTCCTTTATCAGATCCTGTCCAAACAACTGGCAGTCTCCAACTTCATACCAAGACAATGGGGTCCTGCACCTCCTTCCGTACAAGGCTTCGAAAGGGGACATCTTCAAACTGGATTGATAGCTGTTGTTGTAAGAGAACTCTGCATACGGCAAATTCTCGTCCCAACTACATTCGTAGTCTAGCGCACAAGCTCTCAGCATATCCTCCAAAATCTGATTGACTCTCTCGGTCTGTCCATCTGTCTGCGGATGGAAGGCTGTGCTAAACTCCAGTCTGGTTCCCAAAGTTTCATGCAACTGATTCCAGAACTTTGAGATAAATTGGGTTCCTCTATCTGGTACAATGCTCCTTGGAACTCCATGCAGACATGCAATCCTGGTCAGGTATATCTTTGCCAACTTTGCACTGGTATAGGTAGTCTTCACGGGAATGAAATGAGCTACCTTTGTCAAATGATCAACTACAACCCATATCGAGTCGTAGCTGTCGGCGTTCTGGTAACGGGGGTCCCCAGACTTGCCTGCCTGCGGCCTGCGGCGTGGTTCAAAGGGGGGCCCAGCGTGGCCCATCTTAACCAACACAAACCCAAGACCCTCGCGAGGGGCCAAGCCTCGCGGGGCGGACGACGCGGAGCTTCCTCAGGTGCGGCCTCATCAGGCTGGCTCACGAGGAGGCGGAGAGATCAAGGTGGGGTACCTCACGAGGTGCCCGTGACGCAAGCCATGACGACCGGGGGCGCCAGGCGGGTGCCAGCCCGCGCGGTGTCCTCCCTTCCTCTTTGGTGCAAAGGGGGCAAGCGCAGCCGCGGAGTACCGAGGCATCAGGCAAAGGTTGCCATTTCGGTGCAACGAGACCAAGACCAGGAGGGCTACGAGATGGAGGTCACCGTGGAGCCCAAGACGGCGTCATAACCAGAGCTTTGCGCAGGCGAAGACTACTTTTGTCAGGGTAGCTAGTACTAGCTGTCCCCCTTCAAATTAGCCCGCCATTGTTGGCTCCCTTCCCGCTCGATATTTGGGAAGAGGACTAGGGCCTCTATAAATAGGACCAGCCACCCACAGAGCAAAGGGGGCGGAGAGAAAGAGAGAAAGAGAGAAAGAGAGAGAGAGAGAGAGAAAGGTGACTGAGCTCCTCCCAGCAGTTCATCGCCCCAACCAAGAACAGACCCTTGCGAGGTTGTTCTTCCTTGTATTGTTCATCATCATTAGCCCAAGAGGCAATCCACCACACCACACACTGGAGTAGAGTATTACACCACAACGGTGGCCCGAACCAGTATAAACCCTGTGTCTCTTGTGTTGTTCTTTCCATAGTTTAGATCCTAGCAAGGCGGAGGGGTGCAGGTAGGTAGGAGGCGAAATCTCCGCGTGCACCCCAGTGTTCGAACCTCAAGGGTCTGCCGAAACCCGAAATCTGACATTTGGCGCGCCAGGTAGGGGTGCGCCGGGATTCGTCTTCCACCACCCCGTTCTCCTCCGACCATCGCGCCCATGTCTGACGCTCGTCGGGCCCGCGCCGAGCGCCGGGCCGCACTCGCTTCCCGCGTCGCCTAGACGGCCCCTGTCAGCGGGCGTCCTCGCCGTTCCCCGTCACCTGCCGTCAACGCCGCCACCGGCCCGGCGGGGGACGAGCGGCAAGCATCGTCCCAGCATCCATCCATGCGGCAAGACGGCCGCACCGCAACTCCCTCGCTCACCCCAGCTGGTTCTTCGTCCCGCGCGCTCTGCGCGCCCATGGAGGCTCGGGCTGCACTCATCACGGCAAACGAGCTCCTGCGCTACCGTCCCATCGACGACGTCTATGAAGAATGGCTCGACCGCGTCGCCGAGCTCATCCGCGCCGCAGGGGGCTCTCCTGCGCCGTCCATTCCGCTCCACCGCACCCCGCCCCACGCGGGCAATGAAGCTCCGGCGGTGCCCCGGCCGCCTCCTCCTCAGGAAGGCGCCATGGCTCCAAGGCGCGTGGCCCCTGGGCGGGACCCGCTCCGTCAGGCGCCAGCGCAGCAAGAGCAGAGTTGTCAAGAAGTCCCTCGCCCGCAAGAAGCTGCCCGGGCGCTCCCTGCTCCAGCACGTCGCGACCATGCTCCTGCCCCCGCGCGTCAAGACCCCATGCTGCTCCCAGCTGCAGCGCGTGGGGACATGCAAGACCAAGCTCCCCGTCACCCAAGGCCTCCCGTGGCCACAGTAGGCTGCCGCGCCTTCACCACTGAGCTACGCAGCGTCGCGTGGCCCGGCAAGTTCAAGCCAGACTTGCCTCCTCGCTACGACGGCATGGCTGACCCTGCGGAGTTCCTCCAGCTGTACAAGCTGGGCATCGAAGCTGCCAACGGAGACGAGAAGGTCATGGCAAACTGGTTCCCCATGGCACTCAAGGACAGGGCCCGCACCTGGCTCCTGAACCTGGCCCCAGGCACAATCTCCTCCTGGGACGAGATGCGCACCCGCTTCATCGCCAACTTCCAAGGCACTCGCGACCGGCCACCCGCCATGAGCGACATGCACCACATCAAGCAGCAGCCCGGGGAGACCCTGTAGAAGTACATCCAGCGCTTCAACAACGCGCGCCTCAAGATTCCCAATGTGAGTGAGGAGGCCATCATCTCGGCCTTCTCCGACGGCGTGCGCGACGTCAAGATGAAGGAGGAGCTGGCGATGCATGAAGACCTGTGCACTTCCTTGGAACTGTTCAACCTGGCAACCAAGTGCGCCAGGGCCGAGCAAGGGCACCTCTCCCTCCTCGAGCTGCTTGCCGCAGACCCAGAAGAGAAGAAGCCCAAGGCCAAGGATGTGAAACGCAAGGGGGCTGCCGTGCTCGCGGCAGAACCAGACACCAACCGGGGCAGAGATCAGCCCGAACCTCCAAGGGCAGCCGGTACTGTGTGTACCACGACCTCCACACCCACAACATCAACGAACGTCAAGAGCTCCGAGCGGTGCGAGAAGGAAGGATCGGCCGTCGCCCTGACCGCACTGACCGGGGCTATGGTCGAGGAGGAGGAAGGAACACAGGACGCTGGGAAGATCGAGGCCCGCGCCAAGGGTGGCGCGATCAACCTCGCGAGGATCGCTGGCAAGACCCGCCTCGCGAGGGAGGCTGGAGAGATCAGCCTCGCGAGGGAGACTGGAGGGATCAGCCTCGCGAGAATCGCCCGCAAGGCAACGCAGGCCTCCCACCGCTGCCGCCGCAGCCAAGGAGAAACGAGGACCGCCACCAGGATGAGGGGGCTGGGGGCTTCTAGGAGCCGCGCGCGATCGCCTGCATCCTGGGCGGGGCACAAGCCCCAGCCTCTCAGCGCATCTTCAAGCAGTTCGCCCGCGAAGTGAATGTAGTCCTCCCCAGGCTCGAAGCCACGCGCCCTCTCAGGTGGTCGGCGTGCGCCATCACGTTCAGCTCAGCAGATCAGCTCAAGTGTGTGGCTACAGCCGGAGTTCTCCCGATGCTTTGTTCCCCAATCATCAGCAACGTGGTGGTCACCAAGACCATCATCGATGGCGGTGCAGGGCTCAACATCCTGTCCGTGGAAACATTCAACAACCTCCAAGTGCCCTACAGCCAGCTTCAGCCAACCAAGCCTTTCTCTGGTATCACCGACGGCTCCACGGTCCCGATTGGGCAGGTCCGCCTCCCTGTCACCTTCGGGGCACGCGACAACTACTGCACCGAGCTCATCGACTTCGACGTCGCTCACATTCTCCTGCCTTACAACGCCATCCTTGGGTACCCAGCGCTGGCCAAGTTCATGGCCGTAACTCACCACGGCTACAACGTCCTCAAGATGCCAGGAAGCGGCAGAGTCATCACGGTGCCATGTGAAGAGAAGGACGCAGTGTGTTCCCTGGAACGAGCCTTTCAGGCCGTGTCACTGGAAGACCCGAATCGTGGAAGCAGGAGGCCTCCCGAGACCGCCCCTAAGAAGAAGAAGACATCGTCCGGCCCGACCACTCAGGAGGCAGGCCCCTCTGGGCCCGCGCCTGCCCAGGGGGAACCTCCTTCCATCGCATAGGAAAGCGCACCCAGTGCCCTCCTCAGGCAGGGCTTGGGGGCTCTCCCCTGGAGGGCCACCGACCTAGCTAGGGTCACGAGGAAGGCTCTTGGGCACCACATGGAGGCATGTTTTGAAGCACATTTCCCTCAAGAAGGAGCAAGGCAAGGAGATCCAGACCCTCAGGAGTTCGTCAGCAAGGCCATTCAGGAGCTACAGGAGTCAAGAGTCATGAAAGGCGGCCGCCGCCTACCAGCAGTGGCTCCCCATCCAGACGAGGATGGTGGGCTGCGCGTCTGCATCGACATACCAGGGCTCAACCGAGTCGCCTCTCTGGAGCGCCTCTGGCCCTCGCGAGTGGGGCGCTGCGGAGGCCCACCCCACAGCTACGTTCGCATGCCTTGCAGCCTGCCGAACGCGGCTGACACGTACCAGCGCCTCATAAGGGGCATCACGGAGGCACGAGAGGCAAGGCGTTCCACAGCCCTGGCAGGAATGGAGATGGCCCGTGAGGAGCCGCCAGCGCCTCCGGAGCCTCCCGAGGCCCCTGGGCCTAGGGGCTCGTGAGGATCGGCTCCCGCAGCCCACCGAGCATGCTACATCAACGCTCCTTCGTCCTCAACATCATCAGGTGACGTCTTTCGAGTTTTATTTCCAGCTGGGAGCGCCCCCCAGGCTGCATTATTCCCAGGCCGCGTGGGTCCGTCCCTGCGGCGTGTATCCCTTTTTTATTCCATGTTGTTATCTTACCTTGTTGGGGGCGCCCCTCGGGCTGCATGATCCCCAAGTCGCTCGGGCCAGGCCCAGCGGCATGTATCCCGTTTGCGTTTATTTCCGATTATGCGTTAGACCCACCATGCTTGATTATTTGATGCCGGTCCACGACACCTCTTCTTCTCCATGCCGACCACTTGCACGTTAAAGGGGGGGTACCTGAGCATCGCGACTCAGGGGTCTTACTAGCTCTCCAGCCCTCACCCTCTGGCCTTGTCCATGGCATCGCGACCTGGCATACTAGCGACGGCTCAGACCAGCTCGAGGGCCGGGACCCGAGGACGTGGAGTGCCGACATCTAACCAAATTTGCAGGGATACATCACAAGATAAGGCCCAGTGCCAGGTGCAACCCGCCTAGAGGTAGGGCCCCGTGAGTCCCGCGCTGGCTCACGGGTGCCCAAATACACCTCGCCAGGCCCTACCATGCCAGCCACGTGTCAGGGCGGGGCTGTACACGCCCCGGGGGCTCCTCTCAGAGGGGGCCCCCCTCCCACGTACCAGTGGAAGCACCATGCTCCGCGCTGGCTGACGACACTGCCGAGGAGCGGCTATGCCCGTACACATACGGTAGCGCTATGCTCCGTGCTAGTGATAAACAACTGAGGGTGGCCCCCGGGCCGCACCAACCTCAGGGAGCCCAGAGCTCAGTGTCTAGCCTCATCGTAACGCCTCCCCTCGGGAGTGCCGCGCGAGGGGGCTAGGCACGGGGGCTGCGCCTGGGTCACACCCAGACGCACGCCGCCCAGCCAGGTCCCCCCGGGCCTGGTTCGTCGCGCGTCTCTCCTCGAGCGGAGCCAAGGTACGAAGGCAGTTTGAGCGTCAAGGGGGACTCCTGAGAATTGCGACTCAGGAGCCTAACTGGTCACGTAGCTCCTCACTCCGTGGCCCCGTCCTGGTTTCCGGTCGGGACCAACGCTGGGTGAGGCACGCGCGCGGCCGGGCTCTGTAGACGTAAAACGGTAGATCCACCCGCATCACACCTCCCTACTTGTTGTTCGTGCGCCAAGGGGGACTCCTGAGCATCGCGACTCAGGAGCCTAACTTGTCACGTGGCCCCTCACTCCTTGGCCCCGTCCTGGTTTCCGGTCGGGACCAACGCTGGGTGAGGCATGCGCGGGGCCGGGCTCTACGGCGTAGAACATAAGAAATTAGGAAGGAAAGGCGCAAATTTCAAGGAATTCAAAAGCAAATATTACAGTCCACACTGTTATCTCGATGCCAAACGCAAGTTTAAATGCCTCCCCGAGGCATGATACATGTGCATGAATTAAAGGCAGGACAGGAGCCGCGACGGAGTCACTTGTCGGCAATGGAGCAGTGCGGATCGGGTACGCCTCAAGGAGCGGTGGGGTCGGCAGCACCTTGCTTCGGCTTGGTGCTGAAGGCCCGAAACTTCCCCAACAGGGCCTCTGCGCGACCCTTCACGGCCTCGGCAGCGGCAGCGACACGCTCGCGGCTCACTGGCTCAAGCAGGCTGTCGAGGTCGACACCGGGATCGCGAAGGTAGATGTGGGTGAGGACCCGCGTCATTGCTACAGAAGACAGGACACGCGCCTCGGCCTCGGCCGCGGGGCCAAGGCCAAGGGCGACATCTTCAAGAGCACGAACCAGGAAGGGAAGCAGCTTGGCAGGGCCGTCCTTGGCGCCAGCCAGTGGGCTCTCCAGGCCGCTGTCGTAAAGCGTCCTCAGTGAGGTGCGAGCCCTCGCCTCCATCTCCACGAAGGCCACGCGGTCCTCAGCAAGAACCAGGGCCTCGTCGTCCAGCTTGGCCTTCCTCGCCCCCAACTTCTGCTCCAGCGTGCCTAGGCGGTCGCAGCGTTTCTTGAGCTTGACCTCCCTCTCCTTGAGAGCCGCCTCGCGATCCTTCACGCCTTCTTCCTGCTCTTGGCGAAGGCGAACCTCGTTCGCGAGCTGGTCCCGCAAACCTTGCAGTTCGCCCTCCAGCGCCTTGCAACGGCCACGGACGTCGACCACCTCCCCCAGGGCTGCATCACAAGCAACCTTCGCTTCAAGGACGGCCTGCTTCTCCTCATCGCATGCCGTCGAGGCCTGGACCAGCGCCGCCCGAATCGAAGCGTCGGAGTGAACCCATCCTGAAGCCAGCTCCAAGCGCCCGACCACCAAGCGGGGTCGGCGCCAAGAAGATCCTGATGCAGTCGGTCCAGCTCAGCAACAGCATGATCCAGAACGGCAGAAGGAGTCGGAGAGACAGTAGCCGGTGGAGTAGGAGGAGAAGGCGGCAGCACGGCCGCAGCTTCCTGAGGCGGAGTCTGCCGCGCCTCGACAGCTGAAGTGGCGGCGGCAGGCAAGAGCGCCTCGGGAGCCACTTGGGCCGTGGGGGCTGAGCTCACCCCAGCCGGCTCAGCCAGGCCTCGCGAGGACGACCGGGCAGGAGAAGCCTGTGCGTCGCGGTCACCCTCCTTCGCGGGCAGAAGCGCTGCCACGAATGGAACCTCGGGAGCCCCCTTCGTCTTCTTTGCGGCGGGCGCCAGCCTACCCAAGAGATGCGGACGTCAAGCCTCAGAAGCAGAGCAAGAGATAAAGACAAGAATCGAATGCTTACGGGTCGTCGCCAGTGAGCTCAAGCGGCCTCCGGCCAAATTTGAAGCCTGAAAGCCGGCTGGAAGGGTCAACCTCGGGAAGCTTGGAGGCGGAAGGCGCATCTGCGGTCCGCCCCGGGGCCGGGGCAGACCCGCGAGAGATCAGCCGGTCCTGTCCTTCTTCGAGATCGGGGGCGAGCTCCCGCCGTCCTGCTTGTCGTTGTCCTCGTCGTCGTCTTCGTTGTCATCCTCGTCGTCATCGCTCGGAGAGATGCGGAGAATGCGGGACCTGCGCCGGGGGAGGGGAGCCCTCGACTCTCCGTCAGTCGCCTCGGAGTCAGGCCCTTTTGCCCGCTCCCCTCCTTCCTCCTCTTCGCTGGAGTCGTCGGAGGGCACGTCCACCGGTTCCTCGGGAGTTTCCACGGGCACGGGCCCATCCCCGTTGAAGACGGGCATGGACTCCACTACCTGCTCCCAGTCGTCGCGGAGGAACAAGGGCGTAGGAGCGCCCGCCAACCTCGCCACATCGCCCCGACCACAGATTGGAGGACAGCAGCCAGATCTCCGTCGGCTAGGGCCGCGGGGCTCGGGCGGGGCCTCCACATCGGAAGTGAGTACTGCCGAAGCGGGGCCAGCTGGTGCTCCAGGAATTCCCTCAGCAGCGACGCCCCGGTCAGCTTCGCCGCCGCCATGTTGGCCGGCCTCAGATCCGCGTCCATCTTCTCCAACATCAGCTTCGCGCGAGGGTCCGTGAGCTCCGCTCGACCCCAATCGCTGGAGCTCGTGGGCTGCTCCGTGGGCAAGATCAGCCGAGGGTGGATGCGCCCAGCATCCACCAAGACCCACTTGCTCCTGAAGCCCTCAATCCTTTTCCCGGGTTTAAAATGGCAATGGCGCCACCATACACGACGAAGCTCGCGCACGCAGAAGCAGTACCACGAGAGGTCCGGAGGTAGAAGTAGTGGCGTAGCAAGGCCACTGAGGGCTGCACCCGTACGTGAGCCTCGCAGTAATAGGCGAAGATTGCCAGGAGAAGGACGGAGTTGGGGTGGAGATGCAGGGCTTGCAGCTTATAGTGGCGGAGGAAAAAGAAGAAGAACTTGGAGAAGGGAGGCACCAGGCCAGCAGCAATGGCACTTACGAAGAGCGGATAGAAGGTGCTCCCTTGACCCTCAGGGGTGGCGGAGCCGACTTTGAACACCATCGCCCCGTTGACGCCCCGCGCCGTCGCCATCTGGCACAACCGGGCAAGGCTCGCCTCCAACACGTTCGGCGGGTCCAGGGCAGACGAGTACCAAGCTACGGCCGGGGGCTGACGAGGCGCCATGGCTTCCTAGGTCACACGGTCGGAGTGGATCTAGAAATTTTGGAGGAAGGAAGGAGAGGCGCAAGAAAGGGGATCTGAGCAGCAACCGGGGAAAGCAAGAAGCAAAGCCTAGGGGGACGCCGCTCCTTTATCAACTCGTGCGGTTGCTACGGCGCCCATGTCCAACCAACCACCACGCGGCGCCCAAGGCCGCAGGCTGTTAGGTCCCGCGGCGCTTCGCCCTTGCCCTTCTTCCTCCCTGCACGGCCAAGTCCGGGCGCGCCTTGGGCCCGGGGGCTACTGTTGGTGTTCTAGGAACGGGGGTCCCCAGACTTGCCTGCCTGTGGCCTGCGACGTGGCTCAAAGGGGGGCCCAGCGCGGCCCATCTTCACCAACACAAACCCAAGACCCTCGCGAGGGGCCAAGCCTCGCGGGGCGGATGACGCGGAGCTTCCTCAGGCGCGGCCTCGTCAGGCTGGCTCACGAGGAGGCGAAGAGATCAAGGCGGGGTACCTCACGAGGTGCCCGTGACGCAAGCCATGACGACCGGGGGTGCCAGGCGGGTGCCAGCCCGCGCAGTGTCCTCCGTTCCTCTTTGGTGCAAAGGGGGCAAGCGCAGCCGTGGAGTACCGAGGCATCAGGCAAAGGTTGCCATTTCGGTGCAACGAGACCAAGACCAGGAGGACTACGAGACGGAGGTCACCGTGGAGCCCAAGATGGCGTCATCACCAGAGCTTTGCGCAGGCGAAGACTACTTTTGTCAGGGTAGCTAGTACTAGCTGTCCCCCTTCAAATTAGCCCGCCATTGTTGGCTCCCTTCCCGCTCGATATTTGGGAAGAGGACCAGGGCCTCTATAAATAGGACCAGCCATCCACAGAGCAAAGGGGGCGGAGAGAAAGAGAGAAAGAGAGAAAGAGAGAGAGAGAGAAAGGTGACTGAGCTCCTCCCAGCAGTTCATCGCCCCAGCCAAGAACAGACCCTCGCGAGGTTGTTCTTCCTTGTATTGTTCATCATCATCAGCCCAAGAGGCAATCCACCACACCACACACTGGAGTAGGGTATTACACCACAACGGTGGCCCGAACCAGTATAAACCCTGTGTCTCTTGTGTTGTTCTTTCCATAGTTTAGATCCTAGCAAGGCGGAGGGGTGCAGGTGGGTAGGAGGCGAAATCTCCGCACGCACCCCAGTGTTCGAACCTCAAGGGTCTGCCGGAACCCAAAATCCGACAGTAGCCTGAACGTGTTCTGGGCAATCCTGTAATAAAATCCATGCCTAGCTTATCCCACTTCCATTCGGGTATCGACAATGGTTGTAGCACTCCTGCTGGGTTTTGATGCTCTGCCTTTACTCTCTGACATCTATCACAAACTGCTACATATTCCGCAATATCCTTCATCATTCCGGTCCACCAGAATATATCCTTCAAATCCAAATACATCTTGGTATTTCCTGGGTGAATCGAATATGGTGAATCATGGGCCTCCTGTAAGATTAACTTCCTGATCTCCGAATCATTTGGTACATAGATACGGTCTTCAAACCATAAGGTATCATGCTCATCCTCATGAAATCCCTTAGCTTTTCCTTTGCTCATTTTCTCCTTAATAGAAGCAATCTCCTTGTCAGTCTTTTGGGCTTCTCTGATCTTATCCATCAACATAGACTAAATCTCCAATGCTGCTACATAGCCTTTCGGGACTATTTCCAAGCATAGCTCTCGAAGATTTTCAGCTAACTCCCTTGGTAAATCTCCCGTCATTAGGGTGTTGACATGACTCTTACGGCTTAATGCGTCAGCTACTACGTTAGCCTTGCTAGGGTGATAATGCAATTTCATATCATAGTCCTTGATGAGCTCCAACCATCTCCTTTGTCTGAGGTTCAACTCCTTTTGGGTGAAAATATACTTCAAACTCTTGTGATCCGTGTACACCTTGCAATGGTTTCCAATCAGAAAATGTCTGCAAGTCTTCAATGCATGCACTACGGCTGCTAACTCCAAATCATGCGTAGCATAATTCAACTCATGAGGCTTAAGCTGTCGTGAGGCATATGAAACAACTCTTCCTTCCTGCATAAGAACTGCTCCAAGTCCTCGACGTGAAGCGTCGCAATACACCTCATAATCCTTGGTCTGATCCGGTAAAATCAACACTGGTGAGGTAACCAAATGTTTCTTCAACTCCTGAAAACTAGCTTCACATTCCTCAGTCCATATGAACTTGGTATCCTTCTTCAACAACTCCGTCAAAGGCTTCGCAATCTTTGAGAAATTCTCAATAAACCTCCGGTAGTATCCCGCGAGTCCAAGAAAACTCCAGATCTCTCCAACTGCGGTTGGCGCTTCCCACTTGGTCACGGTATCAACTTTAGTGGGATCTACTGCTATACCTTCTCCGGATATAACGTGTCCGAGAAATCCAACTTCCTTCAACCAAAACTCACATTTGCCGAACTTGGCATATAGTTAATGTTCTGTGAGTTTACCAAGCACCAAATGCAAATGCTCCTTATGCTCCTCTTCATTCTTCGAGTAAACCAGGATATCATCAATGAACACTACGACAAACTTATCCAAGAACTCCATAAACACTTTGTTCATCATGTTCATAAAGTATGCAGGTGCGTTAGTCAGGCCAAATGACATAACAGTATACTCGTACAGCCCATACCTGGTGGTAAAAGCCGTCTTGGGTATATCCTGTTCTTGAATCTTCAACTGGTGGTATCCTGGTCGTAGATCGATCTTGGAAAATACCTTAGCTCCTTGCAATCGATCAAACATATCATTGATCATCGGTAGTGGGTACTTGTTCTTGATGGTTACTTCATTCAAACCTCGATAATCAACAACCATCCTTAACGATCCATCCTTCTTTTCCACTAGAAGTACTGGCGATCCCCAAGGTGAAGAACTTGGGCGAATATATCCTTTATCCAGTAACTCCTTAATTTGCTTCTTAATTTCCACCAAATCCTTTGCAGGCATCCTATATGGTCTCTTTGATATTGGCCCTGTGCCTGGCAAAAGCTCAATCAAAAACTCAATATCTCTATCCGGTGGCATGCCTGGCAACTCTTCTTGAAATACTTCGGGGAAATCCTTCACTACTGGTACTTCTTCCTGCACAACTCCTATTAAACAATTTGCTTGAGTCCTCTTTGGCACATGTCGGGATACATACTTGATCCTTCTCCCTTCTGGGGTGGTAAGCAAGATCGACTTACTGGCGCAATCGATGTTTCCACCATACCTCGACAACCAATCCATGCCTAATATCACATCCAATCCTTGTGATTCCAACATATTAGGTTTGAGGGAAATACATAGTTACCAATCCTTAATGGCAACCGATCACACCATAGGCTAGCCATATATTCTGCTCCAGGCAAGGTTACTAACATGGGTGTCCTAAGGGCTTGGGTTGGCAGTTTATACTTATCCAAAAATCCCCTTGATATGTATGAATGCGATGCACCAGTATCGAAAAGAACAAGTGTAGTAAATAACTTAACCAAAAACTTACCGATTACTGCATCCAGCTGCTCTTCAACCTCCTCCACGTTAACGT
Source organism: Triticum aestivum (assembly GCF_018294505.1). Taxonomy (NCBI): domain Eukaryota; kingdom Viridiplantae; phylum Streptophyta; class Magnoliopsida; order Poales; family Poaceae; genus Triticum; species Triticum aestivum. The sequence goes on from NC_057794.1 coordinate 352,092,405, forward strand.
GGTTCTCCTGTCCCCTATTGAAAGGGTTCAGCTTCTTCCCAGAGCTTCCATTGCCATTTCCATTCTGTGATTCAGGACATTCATTGGCATAATGTCCGGTCTTCTAGCACTTAAAGCAAGTGACTTGGCTCCGGTCTCTCTTGGCTGGGGTCGATGGGTTGGTGCAGTTCTGTCCGTTACCTCCTCCATTCCCATTACCATTCTTTGTGCCATTGTGATTGTGCGAGCTACCTCCTCCATGGGTATGCTGAAAATGTCCTCCCGGTCTAAGGGTGAAACATGGCTTCTGCTGAGCTCCTAAAGTGTACTTCCCTTGTCCATACTTCCTCTTGTGATTCTCATTCTGCTGTTGCTTCCCTTCAATCATGAGAGCACGATCTACCAACTCCTGGTAGTTGTTGAAGGTTGCTACCATCAACTGCATGCTCAACTCATCATTCAGTCTTTCCAGAAACTTCTCCTGCTTAGCTGCATCCGTAGCAACGTCATCTAGGGCATAACATGCTAATTTACTAAAGTGCTCCACATACTGGCCAACAGTTCGTCCTCCTTAGCGCAAGTTGCGAAACTCTCGCTTCTTCATAGCCATAGCTCCTGCTTCATGTGCGGCAAACTTCACCTTTTCCGCATCCGTGCATCCTGCTGTGGTCAACTCCCTCGCTGTCTTGCGGAGCCAATCATCTGCTACTATCAGCTCGGTGCTACTGGAAAACACCGGTGGATTTAGCCTAAGAAAACGGGCTAAGTGATCAACAGGTGGTGGTGGTGGTGGGTTGTTGTTGTTATTCCCCTGATTCTGATTCTGGACTAGCAACTGCATCAACGTGTTCTGCTGCTGGATCAACTGGGTGAGCTCCGGTGGAAAGGTAAATCCGGGGTCACGTCTCGGAGGCATCTAAGGGTTTAGAAAAGATGAGATTTAAGAATAGAGAGGGGTCTATAGAGAAAACACTACCCATATGCACATGAGGCAAAACAAACAATTCACTTCATTCAAACAATCAAACAAGGGCATACAAACGATCTAACTATCGCAAAAGTGATCGGACTACTATATTTACATGGTGGTCTACTACTACTGATGAGGTGCTCTACTAGAAATATTCTTCGGTTGCAGACTCCATTATATCTGCTCCTGCTTCATCCACGTAGTCATCATCACTATCATCTGGATCCGAGTCGGTGTCATCGATGATGATGTAGTTTTTCGGGCGAATCTCCTTGGGTTCTTTGTCTTCTTCTACTGGAGTAGGGCCTCCCATAAATATTGCTAGATTCATTGTTAGGTCGGCATTCTTATCTACTAGTAATTCGATTTCCTCTTCGTAATCTTCACGTGTAGCCTTGAGTTCTTCCTCCAGTTCCTTGATTCTTGTCCTTGCCTTCCTCAGATCTATCATGTCGGTGCACATCTGGTTCTCCTAACGTCGAATGTGCTGGTTTAACTCCTGGATAAAAGCTGCAACTGATCTATCCTTTCTGGTGCTAATCATGTCCCAGTGCTCATCTTGGCACCCACAAATCTGGTAGATAGTATCCTTAAGATCATTGCGGTAGACTTCTCCAATGCGTCCCATGGCGATGTGAGCTGCCATGCTCTTTCCTAGACTCCAAGTTGGTGCATCGAAAGAAAACTCTATGGGCTCAGTGACTGGCATGAACGTCCTTCCTGGAACTTGAACTTGAATCATCTAGCGCTCCTCTTCAGGTAAAGTGGCGTTGTAGGTTCCGGTGAAGCTTGGTACTCCTATGTTCAGGTATCTAGTGACTTCCTTCAAGTGATGTCCAAAGGGTGTATCTTCATCTGGTTGAGTGAACTTGTTCCTTGCATCCGCCATCCTAAAAGAGTAGAAAAGATGGGAAGTCAGAAAAGAGAGGAGAGTGAGTAGGGATCTAGGTCTTTAGCTTAGTGGTCGTGTCCTACAGTCAACGTGTGCTCTGATACCATCTTGTAGCGACCAGACCTCAAACGGTCCAATCTCTATGCTCAGGTGTCATCCCTGGATCAGTAATGCTGACACCACACAGTACTTGAGGGATTTATAACAGAGTAGCAATCACACACTTATTACATCGAGTGTCTCAAAAGAGAACTTATTACAATAAATATGGCTTAAGTCCATCTAATGACGATAACAGCGGAAGGCTTGGAAGATAAGTGAGTCCATCAACTCCAATAGCATCACTGAGTATAGAACCACGACCTAAAAACTCCTTAATTGTCGTCTGAAAAGTCTGCAACATTAACGTTGCAGCCCGAAACGGGTTAGCACATGGAATATGCTGGCAAAGTAACACATAGAGAGTAATGGAATAATCAGGCTATTCTATATGCATATTTGGCTGGTGGAAAGCTCTATGGTTACAGTTTAGCATAAAGCCAATTTTTCCCTACTACAAAGGAATGAATTTTATTAACTATCATGGTGGTTGTTAAACATTGAGAATGGTTGACAGCATTCTCAATCCCAATTAAGCATCATCATTAAACAAAACCCAACAGAATTAATTTTAGAGTAACATGTTGAGATTCACATGATAATCCAGGTGCTAGATACTCAAGATGTCCATAACCGGGGACACGACTAACCATGATTAGTTCATACACTCTGTAGAGGTTTGCGCACTTTTTCCCACAAGACTCAATCTCCTCCGTTGGGATTCTCGCACTACATGGTGTTTGAGAAACGGATGACCGAGACATAGTCTTTCAGAAGCGCTAGCACCTTACGAACGGGTAGACCGTACCAACCTACACCCCCTACATCTGCTAGTCTACCACTGTAAGAGTTCGCACAACTTAGTCAACTACGCTAGAGCCCATAATAGCTTGTGGGTGCACACGGAAGTTTCTAGCATGAAGAATCTCATGATCCCTTTGAGCCTGGGTGGCGGTCCATAAAGAAAAACAGGCAATCGCTGGAATACCCAGGTGCCTCAATCCACCCAGATGTGTATTTAAGTTGCCACCTTAAGTAAACCATTAATTAACAATCTCACATCTGTCATGGATACACTCACCCAATCCACATCTACTAGGATAGCATGGCAATATAAGCAAATGTAAAAGTAACTCCCAAAGGTTTGATAATAACAGGTAATAGGCACTACCTCAACTACTTCCCAAACACACAATTTAATTAGATCCTAATCATGCAATGTGTGAGGATATATCTAATTCAATAAAACTGGGTAGTTGGAAAGCACGATCAAAGTGTTACATGCCTTGCTGATGATCCGGGAAACCTAGCGATTCGAGGTAGCAAGCGGCGCACTCCGGGTACTCTATCACAAACAAAAAAGCATACAATAAGTACTCAACTAATGCACAAGTAAAACTCAAATAAGAGATCTAACCAGAAAGTTCAACTTAAGAACCCCGGTTGGCAAAAAGAATCAAATCGAACGAAGCAACGAAAGACAAACGGCAAAAGAAACAAGCTTCATTTACTATTCTGGATCTAGGGTAATTTTTACAGTGGCAAAAACTTCTTTAAGTTGGTTAAACGGAAAGAGGGTTTCGAGACGAAACTCCAGGTGCTTGAATCGCCTGATTCCGATAAACGAGTGAAAAGTTAGACTAAAACAAAAATCGGATCAGAAATCGCGATCTGGAAAATCGCGGATTTATTCCGAGAAAAAGAAAAACGACGAACGCTCGTTAAAACAAACGAACGGGCGAATGCTCGCTATTTAAATAAACCAGAAAAACCGATCTATTTAAAAAACCGAAACTAAAAAAATGAACAAAACCATCGGAAAAACCGAACGGTTTTTCAGGAAAACCGGTGGTGGCGAGGTCTACCTCCGGCGACGGATCCGGCGGGCGGCGGCGGTGCTCCAGCGGCGGCGGCAGTCGGCAGCGGGCCGGCGCAGCGCGGCGGCGGCGCTAGGGTGGCGGGGCTGGGGCGCTAGGGTTTCGGCCCGGGGCGGGCCGGCGGCTTATAAAGGCTGAGGCTGGAGGAGTCCAGGCCTAACACGGCCCGTAGGTCGGTTCAGTTTTTTTATAGTTACGCTCAGAAAAAAACAAAAGGAATACTAAACGGACTCCAAAAATCCCGAAATAAATTTTCCCCGGCTCCTAAAATCAAGCCGAACAGGATGAGCATTTATTTGGGGCCTAAATGCAATTTTGAAAAACGCGCAATTTTCCTAAATTCAAATAAAATAGAAAATAAAACCAGAATAAATATTATTTGATTTTTTTATTAAATCCTCAATATTTCTTTATTTTGGGAAAGTCATTTTATTCCCTCTCTCATATTTTTGTAATAGAAATAATTGAAGATAAAATAAATAAAATCAAATGATCCTATTTTCAAAGTTTGAGACAACTCAAATATGAAAATAATGAAATCCCCAACTCTCTTCGAGGGTCCTTGAGTTGCGTGAAATTTCTAGGATCAACCAAAATGCAATAAATATGATATGCAATGATGATCTAGTGTATAACATTCCAAATCGAAAATTTGGGATGTTACAAGTGCACTCCATGTTGTTAGTGTGAAGCACTTTATACATTTGTCACTTGCATGGATACATTCCAAATTGCTAGCTACGAAATAGAATACATGTTGAATTCAACATAAAGGGGGTTTCAAATATTCGAATTCATAGGAAGTGCATTCATCTATTTGAACCCGAGATAATGGCATTTGTAAATCAGATGTAAAAGGGGGCATCAATCTTTGTTGTGAGTTTGAACATGCTATATATATTCATACGCATATCTAACTTTTTTTTGCAGCCAAGGAGATTATATCTGGAACCATGCATGAACTGAGGTAAGTTGCATATTTTTTAATATATACTCATGTACAATGTATATTAAAATGTAGCCCCTCCATTCCAAAATAATCATAGCTTTAGGATTTTCAAGAGTAAAGATTTGTGAAGTTTGACAAATCCTGAAAGTTCAATTCAAGAGAACTGAAAATGTTAATGCTTATGCTCCCAAATATTGAACGAAGCGCCAAATAGGCCTCTGGTCACCCGAAACCGCGCGAGACTAATGTTTTGGTGGTAGGAAATTACTATCCTGACTCTGGCCCGTGTAGCCTATCGGCCCGATGTCCAAAGGTCTAAACAGGGGTAGGTTTGTAACTTCACCAAGACGCCGGAGAAGCATTCATACACCGTGGGCGCCTACCCATGCGCTCGTCCGAAATCTATCCCGCCCACATTTGGGACACCTGACATGACTGTCCTACCCCCAACCCGCAATATGTCCGATGTTTTAGATGGGGGGAAAGTTTGTAACTTTCCCCAAATTTCAAACAAGCGCGTCTCAAACCGAAACATTGTTCCCCCTTAGTTCCCCGCCTCCCTCCGTTTCCCCATTCATACTCCATGGGCGCGAAAACGCCCTCTCCACCAGTCGTGAAACCCCAGCCTCCTCTGTCTTCCACCCCACAGCGGCCAATCCACCGCCGCCCTCCTCCATCATGCCGGAGCCGGTACCCCGACATCGTCGTCTAACGCAACCGCAACCGCAATGCCCTCAAGGACTTAGCAGCTGAAGCCGAGGCAGAGCTGCCTCCACGACACCGACGCCGACGTGCGCTGAACCAGAACCACTTCGACCACGCCGTCCTGCGCCTCACTGCTGCGGCTCCACTGTCGCCACCGTCCACCGCACCGGAGCTGTTCCCGCTACGCCGTCGTTCGCCACCTCGGATCTGCTTCCCCGCCGCCGACAAACGGCCACCACACCACACTCAACAACTTGGCCATGGGTTCGTCCAAGGATGCACCGTCCTCCACAACTTCTGGTTTCTGGCGAACAACAAGAAGATCGTCGGAAAAACAGAAGGAGGACACAGCACTGCCAGCAGAAAGAGGTACTCCTCTTCCCTTATTTGTGCAAATCTTACATCTCCGCTCACACCGTATTCATCCCACGAAAGAAACTAGTTGAGCGCTTCTTACTGCATCTTCTTCGTGATACTAAATGCACAAGGTTTCCTCCCTTTTACTATTTCACCTTTGCTAGAGGTCAGTAGCCCGCCTGGATTTCAATTCAGGGTCAGTTGAAGCGCAATTAAAAGAAGCAGCACCCGCTTAGGCGCGCGGAGCACCTAATACGCCTGTTCCCCAGGGAAGCGGCGCATCGGTGTCTATCATAGGGGTGTGGGGCGCAGGAGCTGCTTGCGCCCGATCTGGAGGTCGGCGGGGCTTGAATGGATGGCCGGGGGCGGTGCCAAGCACGGCGGTGCGGTGAGGTCGAGGGGAGGGCGCAGGCAGGGGAGGAATACTGGGCCGGTGGTCGCTGGCGTTTCGAGGAAGATCGTCAACACTGACTCGCTGGAGGTAGATGAAGGCGATCTGCCCGTTCTTTGTACATCGGACGGTGCAGAAAAATGGACTGACCTATTTGCTTTCAGTCGACTGTTATTTTCATAGAATCCTGTAGTAATTTAGTGTGCCATGCATGTTGTCGAGCTATCATATGTCTCCCGTCATTTATTTCTCACCGACCTGCTATCTGCTACCTTTACACTGTACTAATTGCGCACACACTTCACCCATACTCACAATATTGTTTTTTATGCATGGGTATTTCAGACTCTGACGCAGTGTTGATGAATGCAGAAAAGAAAAGACAGAAGTCGCTCCAGTGTAATTCGAAGATAAGCACTAAGCGTTCCAGCGCTCTAACGGGTGCAGTGTCAGCAGTTGGAGACAGTAAACTTAGCTCTGCAGTTGATGATCTCAATTGCCACACACAACCATCCCAGGTGCTTGCTTTAACTTCGCGCTGTCAAATGTGGTTGCATGTTGCATATGGTGTCTAGCTTGTATTGCTTCCAATTTGGTTAAATTGCATCTGCTTACTTTACACATTATACCTTTGATAATGACATGCCTTCCTGTTTTTGATACATACTACATATGTCTATTAACCATGTTCGTACATCAAACTAATGCTCTTTTGTATCCCTCGTCAATCACTTATGATGAGACAGTCACCCGGGTGGGTTTCTGTGAGACGCCATACTCGTTTAAAGAGTGCAGTGTCATCCTCCCCACATGATTCTCAAGAAACAGCAAGGCTAAATGAAGATAGTCAACGTAGCTCTCTAGTTGATCACCGCAATTCCCCCACACCACCATCGCAGGTGCTTGCTCTTACTTGGCAGTGTGATATGTAGTGTTCGTCTTACATGAAAGTAGTGTTCGTCAGTATCATGCATCAATGAGTTCTGAAGAGCAAATTTTATTCCTTTTTCTTGTGGGTTTGACTTGACAAGGCAAAATCAAGAAAGAGGAAGGAAAAGAGTAAGGAAGGCGATGATGGTGGTCCTCTGCAGCAACGTAAACGGAGCATCTGTACCGATTCTCCTTGTACTGATAGTGCATTACAAGGTCCAAGTCTCCGCTCCCCTACTCCACCATCCAAGGTGCTTGCTCTAACTTGGCAGTGTGATATCTGGTTGCATGTTGCATATGGTGTCTAGCTCGTATTGCTCCTAATTAGTGTAAACTGCATCTGCTTAGCTTACACATGATACATGTGAATATGACACGCTTTCCTATTTTTGGTACATACTATATCTTATGATAAGGCACCTTTAAGTCGCCACTGTGATATTGGTTGTGTCTTGCATATGATTTCTAGCATGTACTGCTTCTAATTTGTTGAAACGCCATACAGTTTGAACTTGGCAGAGTGATATTGGTTGCATCTTTCATATGGTGTCTAGCTTGCAGTGCTTCTAATTTGTTGAAATGCCTTCTGCTTAGTTACCACATCATAGGTGTGAATATGTCACACCATCCTGTTTTTATACATATTCCATCCTCGCATCATGTGTTTGCCTTTCATCCGAGTAGTGTTCGTCAGTATCATGCATGAATGAGTTCTGAAGAGCGAATTTTATTCCTTTTTCTTATCGGTTTGACTTCACAATGCAAAATCATTACAGCTGAAGGAAATTAGTCCGGCAGTGGATGATGGTGGTCCTTCGGAGCAACTCAAACAGGGGGTCTCTACAGATTCTACTCCGCCATCCTCCCAACAAGATTCGCAAGACAACACAAGGCTGGACAGTCAACGTAGCTGTGTAGATGATGAGCACATCTCCCCTACTCCACCATCACAGGTGCTTGCTCTAACTTGACACTATTATATGTGGTTGCATGTTGCGTATGATGTCTAGCTTGTATTGCTTCTAACTTGAATTGCATCTGCTTACTTTACACATAATGCCTGTGAATATGACACGTGTTCCTGTTTCTAGAACATACGTGTACATGATGAGCACATCTCCCCTACTCCACCATCACAGGTGCTTGCTCTTACTTGGAACTGTTATACGTGGTTGCGTTTTCCGTATGATGTCTAGTTTGTATTGCTTCTGATTATGTTGAATTGCATCTGCGTAGCTTACAACTTATACCTGCAACGATCACTTACCCATAAGACACATTTAACTTGGGACTGTGATGTAGGTTGCATCTTGCATTGTCTTCTAGCTTGTACTGCTTCTAATTTCTTGAAATGGCACTTACGACGAGACACTTTTTACCTGATAGAGTGATATTGGTTGCATGTTCATATGGTGCCTAGCTTTCATTTCTTCTAATTTTGTTGAAATGCCTTCCGCTTACTGTTTTTTCATACATATTCCATCCTCCTATCGTACGTGTGAATATGAAACGCTGTCTTTTTTTGTATATATTCCATCCTCCTATCCTGCGCTTGCCTTACATCAAAGTAGTGTTCGTCTGTATCATGCATCAACCAGTTATGCAGAGCTAATTTTATTCATCTTCTTGTGGTTTTGACTTCATAAGGCAATATCAGAAAATAGGAAGGAAAAGAGTAAGTTAGGGGATGTTGGTGGTCCTCCGCACCGACGCAAACAGAGACTCTCTAGATTTGCCACTGCTACTGCTAATGAAGTTGAAGTCCCAAGTCTACATGATGAGTTCATCTCCCGTACTCCACCATCGCAGGTGCTTGCTCTAAGTTGACAGTGTGATAATTGGTTTCATGTTGCATATGTTGTCTAGCCTGTATTTCTTCTATTTTGATTAAATTGCACCTGCTGAGTTTATACGTTATACATGTGCATATGACATGGCTTTCTGTGTCTAGAATACACTGCATCTATCTATCATACCATGTTCTTACATCAAAGTACTGCTGTTGTGTATCCCGCATCAGTCACTCATGATTGGACGCTTTTAACATGGCAGTTTGATAGTGGTTGCATCTTGCATTGATTTCTACGTTGTACTGCTTCTAATTTTTCGAATTGCCACTTATGACAAGACACTTTTAACTTGGCAGAGTAATATTGGTTGCATCTTTCATATGGTGTCTAGCTTGCATTACTTCTATTTTCTTGAAAATCCTTCTGCTTAGTTTGCACATCGTAGCTGTGAATATGTCATGCCGTCCTGTTTTTCTTACATATTCCATCCTCATACGGTTGTCTTACATCAAAGTATTGCTTGTCTGTATCATGCATCAATGAGTTCTGAAGAGTGATTTTATTCTTTTGTGTTGTGGGTACAGCTTGACATGGCAAAGTCAAAAAAGAGCAAGGAAAATAATATAGTAGGGAGTGCTGTTACTCGTCGGGTGAAACGGAAAAGGTTCTGCCATCGAGATTCTGCTGGTACTTATAGTGCAGTAGAAGGTCCAAGTCCACCGGCTAAATCTACAAACACAGTATCACCTGCTCCACCAGCTGCAGCATCCGCTTCAACTGTACCAGCATCTCAACCAGTTACTCGTTCGTTTGCTCCGGAACTGGCCAGTTCCCAAGCTGCCTTCACACCTAACACTACTTCCGAAGCACTGCTGACACAACAGGACTTGGCAAGATCAGATGAACCTCATGAGCATCAACACCAAGACGGTACCTGACCGAGTCAAGTTGCAGTTGCATGCTCCTTTATATGTACTCTCACAGTTTGATGTACACTAACACTTTCCATATTCGTTGTTGAACTAGCACCACGGCGCAAGCGGAAACAGACATCAGGGATAATGCTTGACAGATTAACAAAATCTAAAGGAGGAAGAATGGAGATCCATTTTGAGGCAGGTTTAAAAAGGCCACGTGATGCTACAGAGTCAGCCAAGTTAGTATCAGAGGCAGCCGTTGCCGTTAGGTGTCATGCACGTATCCTCCCAACGTGGATCCAGTACAGGAATGAGAAAGACAATACCCAGTTTAACACCTTCCTTGACCATTTATCCGTAAGTAATGTTATTCATCGCAATTAGTAATATTGTCTTGCTCTGTCCCATACTTTCTAGCTTCCTCCTAATAAGACTCACATTCTTTTTTCAACAGATGAGGTTCAAGTTGGATCCGAAAGATGATGCAACTAGACAAGCATGCACTCATGTTTTTCAGTCTGCTCTGCGACAGTATCGGTACCACCTTAGAAAATCTCACTTTGAAGGCAAGGCTAACAATGAAATCACCCAAACATCTCCAGTGGAATATATTACAGATGAAGACTGGACAGCCCTTGTTAAACACTGGTCTGATCCAAAGTATCAGGTAGGCTATATGTATTTGAGCAGACCACATATTGAACTTGTATTTATGTATGTGCCTTACAAGTGTATCTTCTTCTAGGCTAACTGTTTGAAGAACAAAACCAACCGTTCTAAAGTGAAATTCCAACAGACCACAGGATCTCGTAGCTATATTGCACATTGCGAGGCTCTTGTAAATAGCTGCTACTTCCTTCTTTTTTTGTGCCATATTATCGTATCTATATTGACTTGTTCCAAATACAGAGGAAGTCCCGTGCGGACCAAAAAGAACCTGAATCGAATGCAGTGCAATTCAAGGATTGCCATACCAGCAAGATGAAGGGCATGAGCACACCAGTTCAAGCCGCTGTTGTAAGTCCTTACTCCTCCTGCCTTGAACTGATTGGTACTGTGATGTGTTCATTTAACTACTTGGTTTGCAGCCAATGTCAGTTACTCTGTTCACTTTTATTCACAGTTGTCTTAACGTATCATTTCACCTTACATGGTTTAAAAGAGATGAAGGATATTCTTTTGGTCTTGATCTGTAATCTAGTTGTTATGTTCACGTGCGCACACAATGATAAAATAGCCTGTTTGTTTTATATCTGTTTGCCCATGATATGAATGATGTCATACTATGTTCATCCTACTTTAAACCATGTCTCTTTATCCTTAGATGTCAACGAATGTGAGGAAATAGACAATACAGTAGGCATGCTACATGGACATATGTTCCGAAAGTGATTTTATTATGTAGTTGGCACTACAATACATGCTAATGTATTACAGTAGTTCACCAAAATAAGTTATGTATAAACGTTTAACCTACTTTGTTTGTTTTTGTCTCATTAGTAACTTATCTGGTACACTAATCTACAAGTTCAAACTTTCAGGAAGCTATGGAACAAATGATTGAACAGCCACAACCACCTGAAGGTGACGAGGCTACTACAGGCACAATGTCACCTCTTGCTGCAGTGCGTCAGTATCTCTCCACTAACAGTGCAAAAAGCACCTTCCTGCGTAATTCTGGGTTGGTTGTCAAGGTAACCTCGTCCAAATCGCCTACTGAACAAAATCTTCCTGCTAGACAGAGTGATATATCTGTGCTCCAGACACAAGTCCAATCCCTAATGGACGTTGTTTCGGAAACAAGAATAGTGGTTGAGAAATGTCGTCAAGATATGAATGGTTTTGAAACCAGACTATCAGACATTCGCTTCGTTGTTCAAGAGCAATGGCGGAAAAAAGGTGGAGATCGTGCTGCTCCATCAGATTCTACAGCCTGAAACATTAGCACTCAGGTCAAATGATCTGTGCTTCTATACATCTGATGGTGCTTTTATCTGGAAGGACTGTAAACTTTATGCCAACAGGCCTTTTGTTGTATGGTTGGAATTTATTTTGTTGTGATACAACATTTATGATGCTGCCTCAGGCTGCAGTAATTACGACGCTATTTTTGTATAGTGTAGGTTTATCTTAGTAATGTATTCGGCCGAAAGCTTCGTAGGAGCCCAACATGCCAACATTCGTCGGGCCCATTCCAATTGGGCTAAAAACGATTACGGGCCGAAATTGGCATGTAGCCCACTAAAAATATCTGGGCCTAAATCAGCATAAGCTTTCATATTTTTCTGGTAGGCCTGTGCCCATAGTGGGCCTTTAACAGGCCTAAACATAATTTGGGCCCTCAGTAAAAATAGGCCGTTTACAGGTGTAAATATCTCGAGCCCATAAAATACATGGGCCTTTAATAGACCGAAAGTGAGATTGGGCCCTGATTGTGCCAAATAACCCACTGGACTTTAACAGGCCGAAATTCGGACGGGCCGTAAATGCGCCGACCTAATACACGGGCCTTTAACAGGCCGGAACTTCGGTCGGGCTAGATTATCGTCATTTTTATATGGGCCGTTAATGGGCCCGATATGACGTTGGGCCACATATGGCCCATGGTTTACGTCCGGCGTTAACAGGCCGAAAATGACAACAGGCCGAAAGTGGCCCAAAGCTATAGTGGGCCTCTAACAGGCCGAATGTCAGACATGGCCGAATATGACCCAAATCCTTCACGGTCGTTTATGGGCCGAAAGTTTTGATGGCCTGTAAATGGGCCCAAATGAAGCCGGACCTTTAACAGGCCGGAAATACACCGGGCCGTAATTCGGCCCAATTACTTAGCGGACTGTTAACGGGCCAGAAGTGACCATGGGCCGCGTTGATGACAAGTTTAGGACAGGCCGTTGACGGGCCGATTTGACAGAGAATGTTGGGCCTTTATCTAGGCCGGCCCATTATGGTCGGCAGAATCTAGTGGGCCTTTAGCTGGGCCGTCCCATTGTGGTCCGCAAAATCTTGTGGGCCTTTAGCTGGGCCGGCCCATTATGGTCTGCAAAATCGTGTGGGCCTTTAGCTGGGCCGGCCCATTATGGTCCGCTAAATTTTGTGGGCCTTTAGCTGGGCTGGCCCATTATGGTCCGCTAAATCTTATGGACCTTCGGTTGGGCCGGCCCATTTAATCTTTGTGGGCCACTTTTGGGCCGGTCCATGTGTCAACATATCATAGGCCCATCTTGACCGTTGGATGAGTGACACCTGTGCCAACGCGGAGCTGACGCGTGGATCCGTCAGCCAATGAGAATTTTACACGTGGAAAATCGGCATTGGTCGTGGCTGTTAACGGGTTATCGGATCCAAAATCCGACCCGATAGCTTAACGGCATTCCGTTACGATGTATGCCACGTGTCGGTCACCCTTGACGAAAGTACTTCTGTGACGCGCGATTTATCGTCATGGAAGTGGACACTTCCGTGATGATAATTTTGGCAATGTCATGGAACACTTATATGACAGCACAAGTATGACTATCTTGATTCTGTCATAAATTTTGTCATGGATGTACATGCATGACAGAAAACACGACCTACTGTGACAAACACGTATCATCACGGAAGTGTATTTTTTTGTAGTGTTGACTCATCAAGATCAAAGTCACTATCATCATCCTCATCATAATATCCATGTTCAACATCGTCTTGTGATTGGTCATCACCTAGAGAGAGTGATTCATTAGATTTATGATCATGACAATGTGCATCTTTATGAATTCAAATGACTTGAGAAATGATGCTACTAATGAATCCAACATCTCCTTTGGCATGCATGAGGTCACGAAGCTCAAATAAACAATCACCAAATTTAGGATCACTAGGATTCATTTTATGAAAAGCATTGGACTTTTGAAGAATCTCGTCAAGATTTTTCAAGGAATAGTTTGGAAAGCACTCCTCAAGGTATCTCCATATAGTATAAGCACATTCAAATGTAGGCAAGCATACAAGCAAATTTCTAGGAAATCCTCTTATGATAAGATCAATAGCTCTAGATTGCGGGTCATGTCAAGATACTCATCGGGGGTAGGATGCAAGGGATAAATAGGAGGCGCACAAGGGCTAGTAATATACTGGTTCAAATGATATTCATTGAAAATCTCAAGAATCTCATTTTCCAGGCACTATAGAACTCTCCATCAAGCATAGGCACTCTACATCTAATACTCCCAATCGTAGACTCACCCATCTTCCTCCAATGGTGATTAAACCAAAGCAATGGAGACCAAAGCTCTGATACCAATTGAAAGGATCAAGAAGAGGTGTCTAGAGGGGGGGTGATTAGACCCTCAACAAGCAAAAGTAGCATTTTTTAGGTTCTTTAAGTTGAGGTGGAGTTTTAGCACAAGTTTAAGCATTCACAATATATTTCAAGAAAGCATGGCAAGAGTATGAGTAACGGAAAGAGTAAAGCATGCTAATTGCAACAAAGTAAAGGGATAGGATTGGAGTGTGCAAACGCAATGAAGACACGAATATTTTTTGCATGGTTCCGATAGGTGGTGCTATCATACATCCACGTTGATGGAGACTTCAACCCACAAAGGGTAACGTTTGCGCGAGTCCACATGGGGCTCCACCCACGAAGGGTCCACGAAGAAGCAACCTTGTCTATCCCACCATGGCCATCGCCCACGAAGGACTTGCCTCACTCGGGTAAATCTTCACGAAGTAGGCGATCTCCTTACCCTTACAAACTCCTTGGTTCAACTGCACAATCTTGTTAGAGGCTCCCAAGTGACACCTAACCAATCTAAGAGACACCACTCTCCAAAAGGTAATAGGTGGTGTGTTGATGATGAACTCCTTGCTCTTGTGCTTCAAATGATAGTCTCCCCAACACTCAATTCTCTCTCACAGATTTGGCTATGGTGGAAAGATGATTTGAGTGGAAAGCAACTTGGGGAAGGCTAGAGATCAAGATTCTTGTGGTTGGATTGGAATGTCTTGGTCTCAACACATGAGTAGGTGGTTCTATCTCAGAAATGAGTAGTGGAAGTGTAGGCATGTTCTGATGGTTCTCTCTCGAACGGAGAAGGGGGTGGAGGGGTATATATAGCCTCCACACAAAATCCAACCATTACACCCATTTGACCCAACTCGGTCAGACCGAATAGAAGAACTCGATGAGACCGATTTAGTTCAAAATGTGAACGTTAGGAATCACAGTGGGACCGACATGATCAACTCGGTGGGACCGATGTGCTAGGGTTAGGGCAAAACCTCATCTCGGTGAGACCAATAGCACAAACTCGGTGAGACCGATTTTAGCAATGAGTAAACAGAGAGTTGGTCAAACAAACTCAGTGGGACTAATTGCACATTTCGGTGAGACCAAAATAATTACAATGGGCAACAGAGAGTTTGCAAGGCCATCTAGGTGAGACCGAGATCCCGATCGGTGAGACCGGATTGTCTCGGGTTTCTGGTAGTGGCTAGGTCAGATGAACTCGGTGGCGCCGGATAGACCAATCGGTGGGGCCGAGTTTGACTTTTAGGTTTTGGACATATGTGGAAATGAGAAAGTGGCTAAGGGTTTTGGACCAATATCACTAAGCACTTTGAGTAAGTAGACCATTAAGCAACACATCATCCCCTTTTAATAGTATTGGCTATCCTATGGACTCAATGTGATCTTGGATCACTAAAATGAAAATGAAGAGTCTTGAGCCTTTGCCAATCTTTCTCCTTGGTGTTTTGAAGGGGTTCCACATCCTCTTGTCCTTGCCATGCCATTATTGAAATCATATGAAATATACTAGATAAAAATATTAGTTCAACAAGAGATATGTTGACATCAATTACCAAAATCACCCCGGGAGAACTTGTGCTTTCATAACGCCTTAAGCAAGATGACATGATGTAGGGGGATAAACTAAAGCAATATGATGAAAACCCCATCTTTCTACCTGATGTCGCTTGAATCTACGTCGGTATTTCCCCAAAGAGGAAGGGATGATGCAGCACAGCCGCGATAGGTATTTCCCTCAGATATGAAACCAAGGTTATCGAACCAGTAGGAGAACCAAGCAACACAACGTAAACAACACATGCACACAGATAACAACTTCTCGCAACCCGACGTGTTAAAGGGGTTGTCAATCCCTTCCGGGGTATGGCGCCTCAAGATAGGCAAACAGACGTGAGGTAAATTTGTAGTAGATTGATAGATCGAACGCCAAATAAATAAATGAGAATAAATTGCAGCAAGGTATTTTTGGGTTTTTGGATTAATAGATCTGAAAATAAAAGCAAAGGAAAATAGATCGCAAAGGCAAATAATATGAAAATGAGACCCGGGGGCTGTAGGTTTCACTAGTGGCTTCTCTCGAGAAAAATAGCAAATGTTGGGTGAACAAATTACTATTGGGCAATTGATAGAACTTAAAATACCCATGACGATATATAGGCAATGATCATTACGTAGGCATCACATCCAAGATTAGTAGACCGACTCCTGCCTGCATCTACTACTATTACTCCACACATCGACCGCTATCCAGCATGCATCTAGTGTATTAAGTTCATGGAGAAATGGAGTAATGCAATAAGAACGATGAGATGATGTAGACAAGATCTATCTATGTAGAGATGGACCCTATCGTTTTATCCTTATTAGCAACAATACATACATGTCGGTTCCCCTTTTGCCACTGGGATCAAGCACCGTAAGATCGAACCCACTAGAAAGCACCTCCTCCAATTGCAAGATAAATAGATCAAGTTGGCCAAACAAAACCCAAATATCAAAGAAGAAATATGAGGCTATAAGCAATCATGCATAAAAGAGATCAAAGAAACTCAAATACTTTCATGGATATAAAAAGATAGATCTGATCATAAACTCAAAGTTCATCGATCCCAACAAACACACCGCAAAAGAGTTACATCATATGGATCTCCAAGAGACCATTGTATTGATAATCAATAGAGAGAGAGAGAGGAAGCCATCTAGCTACTAAATACGTACCCGAAGGTCTACAAAGAACTACTCACGCATCATCGGAGAGGCACGAATGGATGTGGTGAACCCCATCCAAGATGGTGTCTAGATTGGATCTTGTAACACCCCGGATGTAACTTTCCCAATTTGTATTCCAACTCTTGCCGTTTCCGGCATTAAGTTATTTTATTTTCTCGGGTTCGGGTTTTTGTCTCCGTGTGTTGTTGCCGTTGTCATGCATCTCATATCATGTCATCATGTGCATTGCATTTGCATACGTGTTCATCTCATGCATTCGAGCCTTTTCCCCGTTGTCCGTTTTGCATTCCGGCGCTTCGTTCTCCTCCGGTGGTCATTTCTACCTTTCTTTCATGTGTGGGGATTAAACATTTCCGGATTGGACCGAGACTTGCCAAGCAGCCTTGGTTTACTACCGGTAGACCGCCTGTCAAGTTTCGTACCATTTGGACTTCGTTTCATACTCCAACGGTTAACCGAGAGTCGGAAAAGGCCTCGTGTGTGTTGCAGCCCAACACCCCTCCAATTTGGCCCAAAACCCACCTAAACCTTCTCCATCACCTACAGCGTTCGATCAAGATCGCGTGGCCGAAAACCGCACCTCATTTGGACTCTCCTAGCTCCTCCTATGCCTATATATAGCCCCTTCCCGAAAATCTCGGATCCACTCCAACCCTAAACCTAGTCCCCGTCCGTCCGGCGCGCTGGACACGTCCGGCTGCAACCGGACGAAATCGCCCCGCCAACCGCAAGCCGCCACGTGGGCAGCCGCGCCCACATCGCCGCCTCCTCCTGCCACCGGCCCGCTCGGCCCACGAGGGGCCCTCCTGGCCCACGCGCGTGCCGCCGCCCGAGCCTTCGCCCCGCCGCCGCCACCTCTCGCTCCGGCGGCCAGCCCCGCCGCAGACGCCATCGCCGGCGGGCTCGAGTGCACCTTCCAGTCAGCGCCGCGCCGGGCCTCCGCGGCCACCGCCGCTCCCGACGCCGCGTGCGCCCTTCGACCAGCCGCCGCCTTCCCGACCTCGTCGCCGGCAAGATCCGGCCGCGGGAGAGCCGGATCTGGCGACCCCGTCCTCGCCGACCGCCGTCTGAGTCTTCTCCGGCAAGATCCGCCACCGCTTCGTTTTGCGTGCCCGGGTCAACCCTAGATCCGCGGGTGATGATTTTCTTCTAAGTCCTCAAATTCCCAGATCCATATGCCCATGTTCATCGTGCCGTAACTTTGCATCCATAGCTCCGTTTTGGGCATATAGCATATCAAAATGTTCGCCTCAGAGAGTACATCATTTCATTCCATTGCATCATTTTCATTTGAGTTCATCTTGATGCCCGAAATTCTGTTAGAAGAGGGCTACTTGAGATATTTGTTAGATCTGCTACTCCATTTAGATTTTGTCATTTTTGCCATGATTATTGTGTGCATGATATGCCCATGAGCTCTACATATGTTTTGTTAAGGGTTTTGCCATCTTTCCGGAGGTGCAACCCATGTATTTTTGTGATGTGTGTGGTGACTAGCACAAGCTTGCAAGGTGAGGCACTTGGTAATGCTGATTTCAGGGACTTAGCATTTCCACAAAGTCCTTGATCTGTTTATCTCATGTTGCCATATGTTCATGTTGTTTCCTAGTGATCCGTGCCTCTTTTGAGGATGATCAGTAAGAATGTTTTGTTAATCTTGTAGTGATCTATCCATCAATGTCTTTTTTTGCAATTATGGAGCACCCTAGCTTGAGTCAATCGAGCTCTACTTTTGCTACTTCGTGAATCTGGGCAGATTGTCCACTTGTTAGTGATTTTGCCGATGATGTTGTAGTTGATCCGTGCATGCTATGTTATTGTTCTTGCCATGTCTAGCTTGCATTTTGTGTATTATTGATGGGTGTATGATTAGATTATCATGAATTGCTCCTTAGTGAGTGCATCGAGCTCGTAAACATGCCTACTTGATATCTGTTTCAGCATGCTCCAGTTTTCACCAAGTCTGAGAACTGATTATGTTTTTGCCATGTTCACATGCTTGCAATTGTATTTTCTGATCCCTTTTGGCTCAAGGTCACTAAGGGACTTTTGTTAAGATATTTGAGTAGCTCCATGCCATGCTTTACTTTACCATGTTCAGGTCCTGTAGCATGTAGTGTTGTTGCTCCGAAGAGTGCTATCTGATCTGAAATTCCAGACAAGTGTTAATTTCACTAAGTCTGAGATCTGTTTACCATATGCATTTTTCCATGCTTGTTTGAACCTGTTAATGGATGAATTGGCCGTAGCTCAGTGCTAGACTTTTGTTAAGCATCATGAATGCATCCCTGCCATGTATTTTGTTGCCATGTTTGCGTGTTGTAGCTTGTTCATCTCATTGCATTTAGATGGCTACTTGATGTAAATCGCAGACTGGTGTCATATTTGAATCGCTTGCCATTTCCAAACCGTAACTCCGATTCCGGCATTCTTTATATCGTTTTCAAGCGATTTCATCTCATCTTTCCAGTGGCACACCTGGATTCCCAAGTTGAGGCCAGGTTCATGCATCCCTTGTCAAATCTTGCATATGCATCCCGCATCGCATCCCGCATAGCATACCATCCTTGCATCATATTGTTTGATCCTTGCACGTGGTTGATTGTGTCCTTGTTGCTTGTTTGTCTTGTTTGGGTAGAGTTGGGAGACGAGTTCGCTAACGAGGAGCCCGTTGAGTTTGCTTTCGAGGATCCAGTCAACTCTGAATCACTACTATCTTTGCTATGCTAGATTGCTCGCTCTTTTGCTATGCCAATGCTACGATGCCTACCACTTGCTTTCAAGCCTCCCAAATTGCCATGTCAAACCTCTAACCCACCATGTCCTAGCAAACCGTTGATTGGCTATGTTACCGCTTTGCTCAGCCCCTCTTATAGCGTTGCTAGTTGCAGGTGAAGATTGGAGGTCGTTCCTTGTTGGAACATTATTTACTTGTTGGGATATCATTATATTGCCATGTTATCTTAATGCATCTATATACTTGGTAAAGGGTGGAAGGCTCGACCTTCACCTAGTGTTTTGTTCCACTCTTGCCGCCCTAGTTTCTGTCATATCGGTGTTATGTTCCCGGATTTTGTGTTCTTTACGCGGTTTGGTTATAATGGGAACCCCTTGACAGTCCGCCTTGAATAAAACTCCTCCAGCAATGCCCAACCTTGGTTTTACCATTTGCCACCTAGCCTTTTCCCTTGGGTTTCGCGGACTCAAGGGTCATCTTATTTTAAACCCTCGGGCCAGTGCTCCTCTGAGCGTTGGTCCAACCTAGAGCACCCTGCGGGGCCGTCCCTTGGCAACTTGGGTTATGTTGGCTCCGTACGCTTAGCTTATCTGGTGTGCCCTGAGAAGGAGATATGTGCAGCTCCTATCGGGATTTGTCGGCACAGCGGGTGGTGTTGCTGGACTTGTTTTACCATTGTCGGAGTTGTCTTGAAGAACCGGGATGCCGAGTCTGATCGGAATGTCTTGGGAGGAGGTCTATTCCTTCGTTGACCGTGAGAGCTTGTCATGGGCTAAGTTGGGACTCCCCTGCAGGGATTTGAACTTTCGAAAGCCGTGCCTGCGGTTATGGGCAGATGGGAATTTGTTAATGTCCAGTTGTAGATAACTTGAACCTTAACTTAATTAAAATGAATCAACTGAGTGTGTTACCGTGATGGCCTCTTCTCGACGGAGTCCGGGAAGTGGACACGATGTTGGAGTAATGCTTGCGCAGGTTGCTCTCTAGTTTCTCGCTCGCGCTTTGCCTCCTCTTCCCGCTCTCTTTTGCGAACAGGATAGCCACCACATATGCTAGTCGCTTGCTGCAGCTCCTCATATATTTACCTTGCCATACCTATTAAGCTTAAATAGTCTTGATCGCGAGGGTGCGAGATTGCTGAGTCCCTGTGGCTCACAGATTACTATTACACCAGATGCAGGGCCTGATGATTCCGCTCCAGGTGACGCGCTTGAGCTCAAGTGGGAGTTCGACGAGGACTCTCAATGATACTATGTGTCTTTCCCTGATGATCAGTAGTGGTGCCCAGTTAGGGGTGATCGGGACCGTGTCGCTTGTTGGGTTATCTTTTATTTTGGCGTCGTAGTCGGGCCATGATTGTTTGGATGATGTAATGTTATTTATGTACTTGATTGACGTGGTGAGTGTAAGCCAACTATGTTATCTCCCCTTTTTATCTATATTACATGGGATGTTGTGAAGATTGCCTAACTTGCGACTTATGCCTTCAATGCGATTATGTCTCTAAGTCGTGCCTCGACACGTGGGAGCTATAGTCGCATCGAGGGTTTTTACAAGTTGGTAATCAGAGCCTTCCCCGACCTTAGGAGCCCCATTGCTTGATCGTATTTAGCGGCCGAGTTGTGTCTAGAAAAACGTTTTGAGTCATTTAGGAATTATATATCTGAGAGTTTAGGAATTCTTTTTACTTCCCAGTCTCCTCATCGCTCTGGTAAGGCATCCTGACGTAGATTTTGACTCTTCTCTTCTCAAATTTCACTAAACTTTTTTTAGGATCATGCGGTTATCTTGGAATCGTTCCGATGGTTTTATGATGAGAACATTGTCTTGGTGCCTCCTGTCAGGGGTTTTTTGGAAGTGTCCCGGGGAGTTGAGCTCTGAGGTGTTGTCGTCATAATTTTATCGTTGCAGTTCTGGAATACCTGAGTTTAGTACGCCGACATCGAAAATCTCTTTTATGCAGTTCGTTGGTGAGATAACCTCGACGCCACCCAGTACTAGGGCGGGAGTTCAGGAGTATCGCCATAACTTGTATAACGGATGCTTTTTGAAGGTTGAGGTAGATGGTTTCCGAAGTTTTTTCTTGGTTATGTGTTGAAGGATGGATATAGCTGGATGTAGGATTGCTAGATTTGGGTGAGATATTATGCTTCCCCTGTATCCCCAACACCTGATTGCATAACCGGAAAGGTTTGGGAGTTTCATAGGTGGGAATTCTTATAGCTCTAGTTCTTCTTCCACAGATATTGGTTTGAGATTGGGATTTCTTACCGATTATTCGTTCTTGATCCGTACCTTGTTGATTTATTTCTCTACCTTAATTCTCGTGGCTTCTCAATTTATGGATATGTGACCATTTCAAGAGGAATGCATTCGTTCATTTTGTTCGAATGTGAAGACTTTATGTTGCAATTTTCATTCCGTTGGATTCAGCTTCATTTTATCTGTCAATGTGCTAATGGTGGTCAACCTCTTCAGGATGGCTCCTCCAACGCGCACGACTCCGAATCCTGATCCGCCACCACCTCCACCTCCTCCGAAGGCATGGCAAGCTGTGATGGCCGCAACCAATGCAAACACACAGTTGATCATGCAAATTCTTCAAGAGTGCAATCAAGGCAACCAAGGGAACCAAGGCAACAATCAGAATCACTTTGCTACACTCAAATAGTTCCTTGCTAACGGGCCAAAGACTTTCAGCAATTGTGTTGAGGCAAGCGATGCTGACGATTGGCTTGTGGATCTATGCAAGCATTTCGAGTGCAGTAATGTCAGGCCTGAGGACTTTGTCAAGTTCGCTTCCTTCCAACTCAAAGATCAAGCTGCAGAATGGTTCCAGCAATACAAGGACTCCAGAGGTGGACGTGTTATTACCTGGGGTGAATTCCGTCAAGATTTCAGAGCTCACCATATCCCTCAGAGCGTGGTTGAAAGCAAGCGTGAGGAATTCCGCAACCTGAAGCAAGACTCTTTGTCTGTCTATGACTACAACAAGTTGTTCCAAAAGCTCGCCCGCTTTGCCAAGCAGGACGTACCTTATGAGAAGAGCATGATATACCAGTTCAGGGGTGGTCTCAGAGAAGAAATTCAGCTAGCTCTTGTTCTATTTGAGCCCTTGAGGTACGATGAGTTCTACAACATGGCACTGAAGCAAGAGGCCGCTCAGTTGAGGTGTGATGCTTCCAAGAAGCGAGTCAGAGATGTTACTCCTTCTTCCTCTACTCAAGTGGCCAAGCAGCAGAAGTATTGGCTTCCTCCTCCATCGTTTCGTCAGCCGTATCAGCAGAAGAGCAAAGGTGGTAGTGGTTCTTCCCACCCACCCAACCCTGGCTTTCAGAACAAGACTTTGTCTCAAGCTCCAAGATCGAGTGCTCCGTACCACCGTCCGCTTTCAGAGGTCACGTGCATCAAGTGCCAACAGAAGGGTCACTATGCCAACAAGTGTCTCAACCAGAGACGTCTTCCTCCTCCTCCTGTCAGATCGGCAAGTACAGCTGTGGTCAAGCATAACCCCAAGCACGCTAAGGTCAACTTGCTAAATGCAGCTCAGGCAGAGGACTCATCAGATGTCATCATGGGTAACTTTCCAGTTAACTCTTTTCCCGCAAAAGTTCTTTTTGACACTGGTGCATCGCATTGTTTCATGTCAAGATCATTTGTTTCCAAGCATGACTTCGTTTCACAAATGTTGGGTAAACCTATGGGAGTGGTTTCTCCGGCTAAGTCTATGAGGGCTACTTCAATAGTCCCGGATGTTTCTATCATGTTGGGTGACTTCAAGTTTCTGGCTTCTCCAATGGTTCTGGGTAACTCGAATATTGATCTTATTCTCGGGATGGATTGGCTTTCTAAGCACAAGGCTCAGCTTGATTGTGCAGCCAGGCAGATTCAATTGACTCATTCGTCTGAGGATGTAATTGTCTTTGCCGCTCGTGATGATACTGTCCATCTGTTTTCTCTCAATGAGAAGGGTGAACTGGATGCTATCTCGCAAATTCCAGTCGTTTGCGAATATCAAGACGTCTTTCCAGAAGAGCTTCCAGGAATGCCTCCGCACCGGCCAGTTGAATTCATTATTGATCTTGAGCCTGGCACGGAACCAGTGTGCAAGCGTCCTTACAAGCTCGGACCTGAAGAGTTGAAGGAGCTGAAGAAGCAACTCGATATTCAAGAGAGAATGGGTCTCATCCGGCCTAGTTCTTCTCCGTGGGGTTGTGGTGTTCTTTTTGTGAAGAAGAAGGATGGAACGGACCGACTTTGTGTTGATTACCGTCCATTGAACAAGAAGACAATCAAGAACAAATACCCACTTCCCAACATCAACGAGCTGTTCGAACAACTCAAAGGTGCCCAAGTATTCTCCAAGCTTGATCTCCGTATGGGTTATCATCAGATTCGAATCCGTGAGCAAGATATTCCCAAGACGGCTTTCAGGACAAGCTATGGTTCATACGAATACACTGTCATGTCTTTTGGCCTCGTCAACGCTCCTCCAACTTTCTCTCGCATGATGAACTTCATCTTCAACGCCTACACCAATGACTTCGTTTTGGTCTATCTCGATGACATTCTGGTTTTCTCGAAGAACAAGGAAGATCATGCCAAGCACTTGCGTTTGGTACTCGATAAGCTGAGGGAACACAAGTTCTACGCCAAGTTCTCCAAGTGCGAATTTTGGCTCGATGAGGTTCTTTATATTGGTCATATCATCTCTGCCAAGGGCATTGCGGTGAATCCTGAGAAGGTGTCTGCAATTGTGAATTGGGGACCTCCTCAGAACATGAAGCAACTCCATAGCTTCCTCGGTCTCGCAAGCTATTGCCGAAGATTCATTGCAAACTTTTCTAAGATCGCGAAGCCTCTCTCAAATCTTCTCCAGAAACACGTCAAGTACGTTTGGTCTCCGGAGCGTGACATTGCTTTCAACACTTTGAAAGAGAAATTGATCACTGCTCCAGTTCTGACTCCGCCTGATGAATCCAAGCCGTACGAGGTCTTTTGTGATGCCTCTCTCCAAGGTCTTGGCGCAGTGTTGATGCAAGAGAAGAAAGTTGTTGCTTATACCTCTCGCCAGTTGAAGCCCAATGAGAAGAACTACCCCACTCATGATCTCGAGTTGGATGCAGTTGTGCATGCTCTTTTGACTTGGAGACATCTTTTATTGGGAAGAAAAGTGGACATTTTCACTGACCACAAGAGTCTCAAGTACATCTTCACTCAGCCTAATCTCAACCTCAGGCAAACTCGATGGGTCGAAATGATCCAAGAGTATAATCCGAGTATCGAGTATACTCCAGGCAAGGCCAATGTGATTGCTGACGCATTGAGCAGAAAGGCTTATTGCAACAGTCTGATTCTCAAGCCTTATCAACCCGAGCTTTGTGAAGCTTTCCACAAACTTAACCTGCAAGTTGTTCCTCAGGGTTTCCTCGCCAACCTTCAAGTCTCTCCTACCTTGGAAGACCAGATTCGCCAAGCCCAGCTTCTTGATGCTATGGTGAAAAAGGTGAAGATTGGGATTGCCAAGAGTCAACCCAAGTACAAGTGCTACTGCCTTGATGACAAGGACACTCTCTTCTTCGAGGATCGTATTGTTGTACCCAAAGGTGACCTCCGTAAAGTGATCATGAACAAGGCTCACAATTCTCTCCTCTCCATCCACCCTAGGAACACGAAGATGTATCAGGACCTCAAGCAGGCTTATTGGTGGACTCGAATGAAGCGCGAGATTGCTCAATTCGTGAATGAATGTGATGTCTGCAGAAGAGTGAAGGCAGAACATCAAAGGCCAGCGGGTCTCCTCCAACCTCTTGCCATTCTGGAATGGAAGTTTGACCACATTGAGATGGACTTCGTGACTGGGTTTCCAAAGTCCAAGCGTGGCAATGATGCTATATTCATTGTCATCGACAAACTCACTAAAGTGGCTCACTTTCTACCTATCAAAGAGTCTTTCACTGCAGCTCAATTGGCGAAACTCTATACCTCTCGAATTGTCTCTCTGCACGGTATTCCTCAAGTGATCTCTTCAGACCGTGGCAGCATCTTTACCTCCAAGTTTTGGGATTCTTTTCAGAAGGCCATGGGCACCAACATCCGCTTCAGCACAGCATTCCGTCCTCAAACTAGCGGTCAAGTCGAGCGTGTCAATCAGATTCTTGAAGATATGCTCAGGGCTTGTGTGATCTCCTTCGGCATGAAGTGGGAGGATTGTCTTCCTTATGCTGAATTCTCCTGCAACAACAGTTTTCAAGCAAGCTCCGACAAGGCCCCATTTGAAATTCTGTATGGCAGGAAGTGCCGTACCCCTCTCAACTGGTCTGAAACCGGTGAACGTCAGCTTTTGGGTAATGACTTAATCACAGAGGCAGAGGAAATGTGCAAAGTCATTCGAGATAACCTCAAAGCAGCCCAATCCCACCAGAAGAGCTACTATGACAGTAAGCACCGTGATTTGGCTTTCGAGATCGGAGATCATGTTTACCTCCGCGTCTCTCCAATGAAAGGTAGTCGTCGCTTCGGTATCAAAGGGAAGCTTGCCCCTAGATGCGTGGGACCTTTCAAGATTGTCAGCAAGAGAGGCGATCTCGCCTATCAACTCGATCTTCCTTCAAACTTTGCAAATGTTCATGACGTGTTTCATGTCTCTCATCTCCAAAAGTGCTTCAAGACTCCTGACCGCACCGTCAACTTCGAGGACATTGAGCTCCAAGAAGATCTCTCTTACCGTGAGCACCCAGTTGCTATTCTTGAAGAGACTGAACGCAAGACTCGCAACAAGTCAATCAAATGTCAATCAAGTGGTCACACCATTTCGACCGTGAAGCTACCTGGGAACGCGAGGATCACCTCCGTTCTTAGTACCCGGTGTTCTTTCAGTCCTAGATCTCGGGACGAGATCCTTTCGTAGTGGTGGAGTGTTGTAACACCCCGGATGTAACTTTCCCAATTTGTATTCCAACTCTTGCCGTTTCCGGCGTTAAGTTATTTTATTTTCTCGGGTTCGGGTTTTTGTCTCCATGTGTTTTTGTCGTTGTCATGCATCTCATATCATGTCATCATGTGCATTGCATTGCATACGTGTTCATCTCATGCATTCGAGCTTTTTCCCCGTTGTCCGTTTTGCATTCCGGTGCTTCGTTCTCCTCCGGTGGTCATTTCTACCTTTCTTTCGTGTGTGGGGATTAAACATTTCCGGATTTGACCGAGACTTGCCAAGCGGCCTTGGTTTACTACCGGTAGACCGCCTGTCAAGTTTCGTACCATTTGGACTTCGTTTGATACTCCAACGGTTAACCGAGGGTCCGAAAAGGCCTCGTGTGTGTTGCATCCCAACACCCCTCCAATTTGGCCCAAAACCCACCTAAACCTTCTCCATAACTTAGAGCATTCGATCACGATCGCGTGGCCGAAAACCGCACCTCATTTGGACTCTCCTAGCTCCTCCTATGCCTATATATAGCCCCTTCCCGAAAATCTCGGATCCACTTCAACCCTAACCCTAGTCCCCGTCCGTCCGGCGCGCCGGACACGTCCGGCCACAACTGGACGAAATTGCCCCGCCAACCGCAAGCCGCCACGTGGGCAGCCGCGCCCACATCGCTGCCTCCTCCTGCCGCCGGCCCGCTCGGCCCGCGAGGGGCCCTCCCGGCCCACGCGCGTGCCGCCGCCCGAGCCTTCGCCCCGCCGCCGCCACCTCTCGCTCCGGCGGCCAGCCCCGCCGCAGACGCCATCACCGGCGGGCTCGAGTGCACCTTCCGGTCAGCGCCGCGCCGGGCCGTCGCGGACACTGCCGCCCCCGACGCCGCGTGCGCCCTCCGACCAGCCGCCGCCTTCCCAACCTCGTCGCCGGCCAGATCCGGCCGCGGGAGAGCCGGATCTGGCGACCCCGTCCTCGCTGGCCGCCGTCTGAGTCTTCTCCGGCGAGATCCGCCACCGCTTCGTTTTGCGTGCCCAGGTCAACCCTAGATCTGCGGGTGATGATTTTCTTCTAAGTCCTCAAATTCCCAGATCCATATGCCCATGTTCATCGTGTCGTAACTTTGCATCCGTAGCTCCGTTTTGGGCATATAGCACATCAAAATGTTCGCCTCAGAGAGTACATCATTTCATTCCATTGCATCATTTTCATTTGAGTTAATCTTGATGCCCGAAATGCTGTTAGAAGAGGGCTACTTGAGATATTTGTCAGATCTGCTACTCCATTTAGATTTTGTCATTTTTGCCATGATTATTGTGTGCATGATATGCCCATGAGCTCTACATATGTTTTGTTAAGGGTTTTGCCATCTTTCCAGAGGTGCAACCCATGTATTTATGTGATGTGTGTGGTGACAAGCACAAGCTTGCAAAGTGAGGCACTTGGTAATGCTGATTTCAGGGACTTAGCATTTCCACTAAGTCCTTGATCTGTTTATCTCATGTTGCCATATGTTCATGTTGTTTCCTAGTGATCCGTGCCTCTTTTGAGGATGATCAGTAAGAATGTTTTGTTAATCTTGTAGTGATCTATCCATCAATGTCTTTTTTTGCAATTATGGAGCACCCTAGCTTGAGTCAATCGAGCTCTACTTTTGCTACTTCGTGAATCTGGGCAGATTGTCCACTTGTTAGTGATTTTGCCGATGATGTTGTAGTTGATCCGTGCATGCTATGTTATTGTTCTTGCCATGTCTAGCTTGCATTTTGTGTATTATTGATGGGTGTATGCTTAGATTATCATGAATTGCTCCTTAGTGAGTGCATCGAGCTCGTAAACATGCCTACTTGATATCTGTTTCAGCATGCTCCAGTTTTCACTATCTCAGAACTGATTATGTTTTTGCCATGTTCACATGCTTGCAATTGTATTTTCTGATCCCTTTTGGCTCAAGGTCACTAAGGGACTTTTGTTAAGCTCTTTGAGTAGCTCCATGCCATGCTTTACTTTACCATGTTCAGGTCCTGTAGCATGTAGTGTTGTTGCTCCGAAGAGTGCTATCTGATCTGAAATTCCAGACAAGTGTTAATTTCACTAAGTCTGAGATCTGTTTACCGTATGCATTTTTGCCATGCTTGTTTGAACCTGTTAATGGATTAATTGGCCGTAGCTCAGTGCTAGACTTTTGTTAAGCATCATGAATGCATCCCTGCCATGTATTTTGTTGCCATGTTTGCGTGCTGTAGCTTGTTCATCTCATTGCATTTAGATGGTTACTTGCTGTAAATCACAGACGGGTGTCATATTTGAATCGCTTGCCATTTCCAAACCGTAACTCCGATTCCGGCGTTCTTTATATTGTTTTCAAGCGATTTCATCTCATCTTTCCAGTGGCACACCTGGATTCCCAAGTTTATGCCAGGTTCATGCATCCCTTGTCAAATCTTGTATATGCATCCCGCATCGCATCCCGCATAGCATACCATCCTTGCATCATATTGTTTGATCCTTGCACGTGGTTGATTGTGTCCTTGTTGCTTGTTTGTCTTGTTTAGGTAGAGTCGGGAGACGAGTTCACTAACGAGGAGCCCGTTGAGTTTGCTTTCGAGGATCCAGTCAACTCTGACTACTTTGCAGGCAAGATGATCATACCCTCGAAATCACTACTATCTTTGCTATGCTAGATTGCTCGCTCTTTTGCTATGCCAATGCTACGATGCCTACCAATTGCTTTCAAGCCTCCCAAATTGCCATGTCAAACCTCTAACCCACCATGTCCTAGCAAACCGTTGATTGGCTATGTTACCGCTTTGCTCAGCCCCTCTTATAGCGTTGCTAGTTGCAGGTGAAGATTGGAGGTCGTTCCTTGTTGGAACATTATTTACTTGTTGGGATATCATTATATTGCCATGTTATCTTAATGCATCTATATACTTGGTAAAGGGTGGAAGGCTCGGCCTCTCGCCTAGTGTTTTATTCCACTCTTGCCGCCCTAGTTTCTGTCATATCGGTGTTATGTTCCCGGATTTTGCGTTCCTTACGCGGTTGGGTTATAATGGGAACCCCTTGATAGTACGCCTTGAATAAAACTCCTCCAGCAATGCCCAACCTTGGTTTTACCATTTGCCACCTAGCCTTTTCCCTTGGGTTTCGCGGACTCAAGGGTCATCTTATTTTAAACCCCCGGGCCAGTGCTCCTCTGAGCGTTGATCCAACCTAGAGCACCCTGCGGGGCCGTCCCTTGGCAACTTGGGTTACGTTGGCTCCCGTACGCTTAGCTTATCCGGTGTGCCCTGAGAACGAGATATGTGCAGCTCCTGTCAGGATTTGTCGGCACAGCGGGTGGTGTGGCTGGACTTGTTTTACCATTGTCGGAGTTATCTTGAAGAACCGGGATGCCGAGTCTGATCGGAATGTCTCGGGAGGAGGTCTATTCCTTCGTTGACCGTGAGAGCTTGTCATGGGCTAAGTTGGGACTCCCGTGCAGGGATTTGAACTTTCGAAAGCTATGCCCGCGGTTATGGGAAGATGGGAATTTGTTAATGTCCGGTTGTAGATAACTTGAACCTTAACTTAATTAAAATGAATCACCTAAGTGTGTTACCGTGATGGCCTCTTCTCGATGGAGTCTGGGAAGTGGACACGGTGTTGGAGTAATGCTTGCGCAGGTTGCTCTCTAGTTTCTCGCTCGCGCTTTTCCTCCTCTTCTCGCTCTCTTTTGCGAACAGGATAGCCACCACATATGCTAGTCGCTTGCTGCAGCTCGTCATATATTTACCTTGCCATACCTATTAAGCTTAAATAGTCTTGATCGCGAGGGTGCGAGAATGCTGAGTCCCTGTGGCTCATAGATTACTATTACACCAGATGCAGGGCCTGATGATTCCGCTCCAGGTGACGCGCTTGAGCTCAAGTGGGAGTTCGACGAGGACTCTCAACGATACTATGTGTCTTTCCCTGATGATCAGTAGTGGTGCCCAGTTGGGGGTGATCGGGACCGTGTCACTTGTTGGGTTATCTTTTATTTTGGCGCCGTAGTCGGGCCATGAGTGTTTGGATGATGTAATGTTATTTATGTACTTGATTGACGTGGCAAGTGTAAGCCAACTATGTTATCTCCCCTTTTTTATCTATATTACATGGGATCTTGTGAAGATTGCCTAACTTGTGACTTATGCCTTCAATGCGATTATGTCTCTAAGTTGTGCCTCGACACGTGGGAGCTATAGTCGCATCGAGGGTGTTACAGATCTGGTGCTTCTGGACTCTACGGCGGCTAGATCAATATTTTGTCGACTCCCTAGGGTTTTGGGTATATTGGGGGTATTTATAGAGCAAAGAGGCAGTCCGGGGGGAACCCGAGGTATGCACAAGCCACCTGGGCGCGCCTGGGCCTCCTGGCGCGCCCTGGTGGGTTGTGCTCCCCTCGGGGCACCCCCCAGGCGCAGCCAGGGCCCCTTGTGTTCCTTCTAACCCATAAAAATTCTTCGTAAAGTTTCGTGGCATTTGGACTCCGTTTGATATTGATTTTCTACGATGTAAAAAATATGGAAAAAACAGCAACTGGCACTTGGCACTATGTCAATAGGTTAGTACCAAAAAATGATATAAAATGATTATAAAACATCCAAGATTTATAGTATAACAGCATGGAACAATCAAAAATTATAGATACGTTGGAGACGTATCAGCATCCCCAAGCTTAACTCCTACTCGTCCTCTTTAAACCCACTTTTATCAATTTTCTCAACAAGATTTTCACCCTCCGAAATATTGGGACACCTTCTACCTAAAGTT
This sequence comes from Triticum aestivum, assembly GCF_018294505.1. Classification (NCBI taxonomy): domain Eukaryota; kingdom Viridiplantae; phylum Streptophyta; class Magnoliopsida; order Poales; family Poaceae; genus Triticum; species Triticum aestivum. The sequence continues at coordinate 352,123,738 of NC_057794.1, forward strand.
GACTCTTCTCCAGTCCCTTTTTCATCAATATTAACTTTACTAAACAAGGAATCAATAGATGAAACACCAATCATTTTAAGATCGTCATCACTTTTGCGAAAGAAATCACTAGAAAATGTTTTTTCTAAAAATTCTCGTTTAGCTCTAAGCATAGCGGTTCTTTTCTTACTTTCATACATAGAAACATAAAGATCTTTAATTGATTCATCAACCTTAGGCACAAAAAATTTCATCTTGAGATTTTCCACATCATGAGCAATTCTATCAACACTTCTAGACAAATCATCAATCTTACTCAACTTTTCTTCTATGGAAGTGTTGAAAACTTTTTGTGTATTGATAAACTCTTTAATATTGTTCTCAAGATCAGAGGTGTTCCTATTATTATTATAAGATTGATTTCCGTAGGAATTACCATAATTATTAGAGGAATTACTAGGAAAAGGCCTAGGATTAAAGTTACCTCAAATTCACATCCATGGCATCACTATTTTGATCAATCAAAGTAGACAAAGGCATATCATTAAGATCAAAATAGCACTTCTACTAGCAACCAATTTAACAAGAGCATCAACTTTTTCACTCAAAGAATTAAATTTCTTCAACCGAATTAACTTTTTTACTAGTAGGAGCTCTTTCGGTATGCCATTGCGAATAATTTTCCACAATATTATCAAGCAATTTGGTGGCTTCACCCAAAGTAATTTCCATAAAAGTACCACCCACGGCAGAATCTAAAAGAGTATGAGAAACAAAATTCAAACCCGCATAAAATTTTTGTATGATCATCCAAAGAATTAACCCATGAGTTGGGCAAATTCCATAGCATCATTTTCATCCTTTTCCAAGATTATGCAACATGCTCATGTTCAAGTTGCTTGAAATTCATGATCTGGGTTCTAAGGGAAATAATTTCTGCGGGCAGAAAATACTTAGTGATAAAAGCATCTTTGCACTTATTCCAAGAATCAATACTATTGCGTGGCAAAGAAGAGAACCAAATTTTTGCAGAATCACGCAAAGAAAACGGAAATAATTTCATCTTGACCACATCATTGTCCACATCTTTTTTATTTTGCATATCGCATAATTCCACGAAGGTATTAAGATGGGACGCGACATCCTCATTAGGAGTACCGAAAAAATGGTCTTTCATAACAAGATTCAGCAAAGCAGTATTAATATCACAAGTCTCCGCACTAGTGGCAGGAGGAGCAAGCGGAGTGCCGATAAAATCATTGTTGTTTGAGAAGTCACATAACTTGGTGTTCTCTTGAGTCATGATGACCACACAACAAGATTGCACCCAAAATCAAATCCGGCAAGAAAACAGCGAACGGAAAAGAGGGGTGAATAAAACGGCAAATTTCTGTGAAGTGGGGGAGAGGAAAACGAGAAGCAAATGGAAAATAATGTAAATTGCAAGGAGATGAGATTTGTGATTAGGAACCTGGTATATGTTGAAGATCCTCCCCGCAACGGTGCCAAAAATTCTTTTTGATGTCACTCGAAGCTACGTCGGTATTTCCCCAAAGAGGAAGGGATGATGCAGCACAGCGGCGGTAGGTATTTCCCTCATATATGAAACCAAGGTTATCAAACCAGTAGGAGAACCAAGCAACACAACGTAAACAACACGTGCACACAAATAACAACTTCTCGCAACTAACGCGTTAAAGGGGTTGTCAATCCCTTCTGGGGTACCACGCTTCAAGATAGGCAAACGGACGTGAGGTAAATTTGTAGTAGATTGATAGATAGAACACCAAATAAATAAATGAGAATAAATTGCAGCAAGGTATTTTTTGGTTTTTGGATTAATAGATCTAAAAATAAAAGCAAAGGAAAATAGATTGCAAAGGCAAATAACATGAGAAAGAGACCGGGGGCTGTAGGTTTCACTAGTGGCTTCTCTCGAGAAAAATAGCAAACGGTGGGTGAACAAATTACCATTGGGCAATTGATAGAACTTCAAATACTCATGACGATATCCAGGCAATGATCATTACATAGGCATCACATCCAATATTAGTAGACCGACTCCTGCCTGCATCTATTATTATTACTCCACACATCAACCACTATCCATCATGCAACTAGTGTATTAAGTTCATGGAGAAACGGAGTAATGCAATAACAACAATGACATGATGTAGACAAGATCTATCTATGTATAGATAGACCCCATCATTTTATCCTTAGTAAGAATTATACATACGTGTCGGTTCCCCTTCTGTCACTGGAATCAAGCACCATAGGATCGAACCCACTACAAAGCACCTCTTCCCATTGCAACATAAACAGATCAAGTTGGCCAAACAAAACCCAAATATCAAAGAAGAAATATGAGGCTATAAGCAATCATGCATAAAAGAGATCAAAGAAACTCAAATACTTTCATGGATATAAAAAGATAGATCTGATCATAAACTCAAAGTTCATCGATCCCAACAAACACACCGCAAAAGAGTTACATCATATGGATCTCCTAGAGACCATTGTATTGAAATCAAGAGAGAGAGAGAGAGGAAGCCATCTAGCTACTAACTACGGACCCGAAGGTCTACAAAGAACTACTCACGCATCATCAGAGAGCCACCAATGGAGGTGGTGAACCCCATCCGAGATGGTGTCTAGAATTGATCTGGTGGTTCTGGACTCTGCGGCGGCTAGATCAACATTTCGTCGACTCCCCTAGGGTTTTGGGAATATTGGGGTACTTATAGAGCAAAGAGGCAGTCCGGGGGCACTCGAGGTGGCACAACCCACCAGGGCGCGCCTGGGCCTCCTAGCGCGCCTGGTGGGTTGTGCTCCCCTCGGGGCACCCCAAGGTGCAGCCAGGGCCCGTTGTGTTCTAGCCCATAAATATTCTCCGTAAAGTTTCATGGCATTTGGACTCCGTTTGATATTGATTTTCTGCGATGTAAAAAACATGGAAAAACAGCAATTAGCACTTGGCACTGTGTCAATAGGTTAGTACCAAAAAATGATATAAATTACCTATAAAATGATTATAAAACATCCAAGATTGATAATATAACAACATGGAATAATAAAAAATTATAGATACGTTGGAGACGTATCACTACTCTTGATGGCAACAATACAAATACGTGCCTCACTACTCTTGAGGACACCGCAAGATTGAACCCCAAAACTAAGCACCTCTCCCATTGCAAGAAAAACCCATCTAGTTGGCCAAACCAAATTGATAATTCGAAGAGAAATACAAAGATATCAAATCATGCATATAAGAATTCAGAGAAGATTCAAATAATATTCATAGATAAATTGATCATAAATCCAAAATTCATCGGATCTCGACAAACACACCACAAAAGAATATTACATCAGATAGATCTCCAAGAACATCGATGAGAACATGGTATTGAGGATCAAAGAGAGAGAAGAAGCCATCTAGCTACTAGCTATGGACCCATAGGTCTGTGGTAAACTACTCACGCTTCATTGGAAGAGCAATAGGGTTGACGTAGAAGCCCTCCGTGATCGAATCCCCCTCCGACAGGGTACCGAAAAAGGTCCCTAGATGGGATCTCACAGGTACAGAAGGTTATGGTGGCGGAAAAGTATTTTGGTGGATGCTTCTGGTTGTTTGGGAATATTTCTGAATTTATAGGCCAAAGGTTAGGGTTGGGGGAGTCCCGTGGGGCCCACAAGCCAGGGCGCCCCCTAGGGTGCTTCCCGAGGGCTTGTGGAGCCCTCGGGACCCTTCTTCCTTCCTTTCCAAGTCTCACGTGTGTCTTCTGGTCCAAGAAAAATCACTGTGAAAGTTTTATTCTGTTTGGACTCCGTTTGATATTCCTTTTTTGTGAAACTCAAAAACAAGGAAAAAACATAAACTGGCACTGGGCTCTAGGTTAATAAGTTAGTCCCAAAAATAATATAAAATAGCATATTAATGCATATAAAACACCCTAAATAAATAATATAATAGCATGGAACAATAAAAATTACATATACGCTGGAGACGTATCAAGCATCCCCCAAGCTTAATTCCTGCTCGTCCTCGAGTAGATAAATGATAAAAATAGAATTTTTGATCTGGAATGCTACCTAACATATTTATCCATGTAATTTTCTTTATTGTGGCATGAATATATTGAGATCCATAAGATTCAAGACAAAAGTTTAATATTGACATAAAAACAATAATACTTCAAGCATACTAATAAAGCAATCGTGTCTTCTCAAAATAACATGGCCAAAGAAAGTTATCCCTACAAAATCATATAGTCTGGCTATGCTCCATCTTCATTGCACAAAGTATTAAATCATGCACAACCCCGCTGACAAGCAAAGCAATTGTTTCATATTTTTTATGTTCTCAAACTTTTTAAACTTTCACGCAATACATGAGCGTGAGCCATGGATATATCACTATAGGTAGAATAGAATATGGTGGTTGTGGAGAAGATAAAAAGAAGGAGATAGTCTCACATCAACTAAGCGTATTAACGGGCTATGGAGATGCCCATCAATAGATATCAATGTGAGTGAGTAGGGATTGCCATGCAATGGATGCACTAGAGCTATAAGTTTATGAAAGCTAAAAATGAAACTAAGTGGGTGTGCATCCAACTCGCTTGCTCACGAAGACCTAGGGCAATTTGAGGAAGCACATCATTGGAATATACAAGGCTAGTTCTATAATGAAAAATTCCCACTAGTATATGAAAGTGACAACATAAGAGACTCTCTATCAAGAAGCTCATGGTGCTACTTTGAAGCACAAGTGTGGAAAAGGATAGAAACATTGGCCCTTCCTCTCTTTTCTCTCATTTTTGGTGGGATTCTTTGGCCTCTTTTATTTTATGTAAAGTCCAGAGACTCATCCCAACTTGTGAGGGAATCATACCTTCCATCATCCTTTCCTCACATGGGATAATGCTCTAATAATGAGGGTCATCACACTTTTATTTACTCACAACTCAAGAATTACAACTCGATACTTAGACAAAATATGACTCTATATGGATGCCTCCGGCTGTGTACCAGGATGTGCAATGATCAAGAGTGACATGTATAAAACACAAATACTGTATCAACTACATGATCATGCAAAGCAATATGACAATGATGGTGCGTGTCATAATAAAATGGAGACATGGAAGTTGCATGGCAATATATCTCAGAATGGATATGGAAATGCCATAATAGGTAGGTATAGTAGATGTTTTGAGGAAGGATATATGGTGGGTTGAATGCACCAGCGAAAGTTGCATGGTACTAGAGAGTCTAGCAATGGTGGAAGGGTGAAAGTGCGTATAATCCATGGACTCAACATTAGTCATAAAGAACTCACATACTTATTGCAAAAATCTATTAGTCATCGAAGAAAAGTACTACACGCATGCTCCTAGGGGGATATATTGGTAGGAAAAGACGATCGCCCGTCCCCAAGCGCCACTCATAAGGAAGACAATCAATAAATAAATCATGCTCCGACTTCATCACATAACGGTTCACCATACGTGCATGCTACGGGAATCACAAGCTTTAACACAAGTATTTCTACCAATCAACAATTACTCACTAGCATGACTCTAATATCACCATCTTTATAACTGAAAGCAATCATAAGGAATCATACTTCTCGTAGTATTCAATGCTCTTTATATGAAAGTTTTTTTTATTATATCCCTCTTGGATGCCTATCATATTAGGACTAAATTCATAACCTAAGAAAATTACCATGCTATTTAGAGACTATAAAAATAATATAAGTGAAGCATGAGAGTTCAACAATTTCTATCAAATAAAGCCACCGCCGTGCTCTAAAAAGAGTTAAGTGAAGCACTAGAGCAAAATTGCCTAGCTCAAAAGATATAAGTGAAGCACATAGAGTATTCTACTAAATCACGATTCATGCGCATCCCTCTCAAAAGGTGTGTACAACAAGGATGATTGTGGCAAACTAAAAAGCAAAGACTCATATCATACAAGACGCTCCAAGCAAAACACATATCATGTGGTGAATAAAAATATAGCCTCAAGTAAATTTACCAATAAACGAATACGAAAGAGAGGGGATGCCATCCAGGGCATCCCCAAGCATAGATGCTTGGTTTTCCTTGAATATTACCTTGGGGTGCCTTGGGCATCCTCAACCTTAGGATCTTGACACTCCTTATTCCATACTCCGTCAAATCTTTACCCAAAACTTGAAAACTTCACAACACACTCAACAGAAAACTCATGAGATCCGTTATTATAAGAAAATAAATCACCACTTTTTGGTACTGTTCTGAGCTCATTATTTATTTATATTGGTATAATATCTATTGTATTCCAACTTCTCCATGGTTCATACCCCCCGATACTATCCATTGATTCATCAAAATAAGCAAACAACAAATAGAAAACAGAATCTGTTAAAAACAGAACAATCTATAGTAATATGTTAACCTTGTATACTTCTGTAACTCCAAAAAAATCCTAAAAATAGTACAACAGAGGCAATTCATATATCAATATTGTGTAACAAATCAGGATTTTATCATGCTTCTTTGATTTTTAATAATTCTGGCAATGAGTGCAAACGTTTCTGTTTTTCAGCAAGATCAAATCAACTATATACCAAAGTATCATAAAGGCTTTACTTGGCACAAAAACTTATTAAAAACACCAAAACACAATTACTACAGAGGTAGTAATGTGTATCTATTGAAGAATAGTAGCAAAAACAAAAACACAAAAATAAAATTGGGTTGCCTCCAACAGGCGCTATTGTTTAACGCCCCTAGCTAGGCATAAAACATAGATCTAGGTATTGTCATGTTTGGTATTATTTTCCATAGATGTGTTCTCATTGGAATATTTTGCAAAGATAACTTGGAACACATTATCCATAGAAATTTTGGCATCATTAAGTTGCTCCTCTACGTATCCCCTTTGATTTTCGGCTACAATCCAATAATACTGTTGATTAACATCATTGAAAACTTGTTGGATCAGATCTAAAATGGGGATTTTCTTTTTGAGATTTTCATCAAAAATTTGATTATTTACAAACAAATTTCTCAAAGTATAGTCACTATTGTAAAGAATCTCATCTATCACCGTTTTTTCATGGTTCATACCGTAATGATCAAAATTTTCCCTAGCTTCACGTACTATGTGATCAAATTCATTCCTAAGAACTTGGGTAGCTATATTTTTAGCCTTAGGATCTTTTATAATGGGTAGCTCGTAAAACAATCTTTGCAAGGTAGGCTGGGTATAGATAAATCTGTGCTCAAATTTCAAAACTAGTGCTGAAATAGCTTCCACATAAGTTTTAGTTCTTTGAAGTATGGGAATATCACCAAGAGGCAAATTGCCTACACAATTGAAAAAATCTTATATATGATCTTTTCCCATAAAATTCCCTTGTCCCAAAATGAAAGTTTTAACATCCAGATTGCCTGAATGTTCAATTTTAGGAGTCAGGTCATCATCAGTTTCTGCCATGCCAAAGTCACTCGTGAGGATGAGTTCAAGCAAACAAAAGATCGGACGAAAGAAGGGCGAATAAAAAGGCAAATATTTTTGTATTTTCCTGAAATCATTTTAGAAGTGGGGAGAGGAAAACGAGAGGCAAATAGCAAATAATCTAATGTAAGAGATGAGAGTTTATGATAGGTGCTTTGTAGGCTTGATGTAGATCTCCCGCGCAACAATGCCAGAAATTCTTCCTGCTACTTCTTGAGCTTGCATTGGTTTTTCCCTTGAAGAGGAAAGGGTGATGCGGCAAAGTAGAGATAAATATTTCCCTTAGTTGAGAACCAAGGTATCAATCCAGTAGGAGATAAAGCAAGTCTCCAATCTATGCACCTACACAAACAATCAAACACTTGCACCCAACGCGATAAAGGGGTTGTCAATCCCTTCACGGTCATGTGCAAAGGTGAGATATGATAGAGATAGATATAAAAGATTACTAAAACGTAATACAAATTGAAGGTAAATAAATTGCAGCGAGATATTTTTGGGTTTTTAGGTTATAGATCTGAAAATATATGATGGAAAGAAGGCTCGGGGCCAGATGTTTCACTAGAGGCTTCTCTCTTGAAGGAAAATAATATGGAGGGTGAACAAATGTCACAGCCCTAGAATTCTTCTTTGTAATTAGTTGTATCAGTGAGTGGCATCCATGCATCATGTTTAAATTCCATTTAAATTTGAATTGGGGAAAGTGAAATGCCTCAGAAATCATTTCTAAAAATGATCAACATTAAAAATTGCTTCAAATAAGCCAAAGAAAATGTTCCTGTTAAGCTATAAAAATATTGGCAAGAGATAAAATTCAAACCAATATTTCTAGAGTCTCAGAGATATTTATTTTGGGCCTTTGAATAAAATCAATAATATATTTGAGTTGGCTTCATTTTTGTTATATAAGAAATAAAGTTCAAATATTTTTGTAAGTTTGCATGTCACCTTGGACTAGTTTCCTGAGCTCACATAAAAATTTACAAAAATATTCTAAATGATTTGATGCTTCAAATCAAATAAAACAAACAAAAGAAAACAGAAAACAGAAAACAGAAAGGAAACAGGAGAGAGAGAGAGGTGTTTATCACCTGGCGCTCACCTGGCCTAGCCCAGCACGGCCCAACCCACCACCTGGCGCTACCAGTCGTCGTCCAGCTCCCGCAAGACGGACGCCGCGCGCCAGCACGCGCCCAAGCCACCTCATGCTTCCACCAAAGTTGTAGGCTGGCTGGAGACGCCACGCACCCCCCGACCACTTTGGCCTATCCACTCCTCCTCTCCCCTCCTCTGCTCTCTTCCCGCAGCGCACCAGCCACCACACGCCTCGCCGACCCACCAAGAAGCTCCGCCGTGTCTTCCTCGTCCTTTCCAACGAGCTACGCGACGCCCAGAGGCCCTACTTCATCGCCACCACCGTCTTCTTCACCATCGGCAGCCGGAGATCTGCCTTGCCACTTTGCCCGCTTAGATGCTTCCCCGAGCCTGCTACGTTGCCTGCTGCAACTGTTGTGAGCTACTGCATCGAACGCCCCTCTTTCCCGCTTCATTTGCTCGCCGTAGACATTGCCCCCTTGCTCATCGTAGCACGCCGCCGCCCGATCTCGCCGTTGGCGCAGCTCCGATGACCATTTGGTCACCTCGGCGAGTCCAACGTGTTCCTAGCGCCCATTAGAGGATGCCTAGCGCGAGAATCTGCCCGTTTGCACGCTGCAGCAGCTAAACCGTGGCCGCCCGAGCTCTGACCACTGTCATTGAGGTCGCTGATACGTCTCCGTCATATCTATAATTTTTGATTGTTCCATGCCAATATTCTACAACTTTCATATACTTTTGGCAACTTTTTATACTATTTTTGGGACTAACATATTGATCCAGTGCCCAGTGCCAGTTCCTGTTTGTTGCATGTTTTTTGTTTCGTAGAATATCCATATCAAACGGAGTCTAAATGGGATAAAAACTAACGGAGATTTTTTTGGAATATATATGATTTTTGGGAAGAAAAATCCACGCGAGACGATGCCCGAGGGGGGCACGAGGCAGGGGGGCATGCCCCTGACCCTCGTGGCCACCCCGTAAGGCGGTTGGTGCCCTTATATTGCCGCACGAAAGCTAATATCTGGATAGAGATCGTGTTAAAATTTCAGCCCAATCGGAGTTACGGATCTCCGGGAATATAAGAAACGGTGAAAGGGTAGAATCTAAGAACGCAGAAATAGAGAGAGACAAAGAGACAGATCCAATCTCGGAGGGGCTCTCGCCCCTCCCATGCCATGGAGGCCAAGGACCAGAGGGGAAACCCTTCTCCCATCTAGGGAGGAGGTCAAGGAAGAAGAAGATGAACGGGCCCCCTCTCCCCTTCTCTTCTGATGGCGCCAGAACGCTGCCGTGGCCATCATCATCATAATCGCGATCTACACCAACACCTCCGCCATCTTCACCAACATCTCCATCACCTTCCCCCCCTCTATCTACAGCGGTCCACTCTCCTGCAACCCGTTGTACCCTCTACTTGAACATGGTTCTTTATACTTCATATTATTATCCAATGATGTGTTGCCATCCTATGATGTCTGAGTAGATTTCCGTTGTCCTATCGGTGGTTGATGAATTGCTATGATTGATTTAATTTGCTCGTGGTTATGTAGCTGTCCTTTGGTGCTCATCATATTATTGCACGCGTGGATCACACCCTAGGGTTAGTTGTATGTTGATAGGACTATGTATTGGAGGGCAAGAGTGACAGAAGCTTCAACCTAGCATAGAAATTGATGCATACGGGATTGAAGGGGACCAATATATCTTAATGCTATGGTTGGGTTTTACCTTAATGAACGTTAGTAGTTGTGGATGCTTGCTAATAGTTCCAATCATAAGTGCATAGAATTCCAAGTCAGGGATGACATGCTAGCAGTGGCCTCTCCCACATAATACTTGCTATCGGTCTAGTAAAGTAGTCAATTGCTTACGGGCAATTTCGCAACTCCTACCACCACTTTTCCACACTCGCTATATTTATTTTATTGCTTCTTTACTTACAACAGCCCCTACTTTTTATTTACGTAATCTTTATTATCTTGCAAACCTATCCAACAACATCTACAAAGTACTTCTAGTTTCATACTTGTTCTAGGTAAAGCGAACGTCAAGCGTGCGTAGAGTTGTATTGGTGGTCGATAGAACATGAGGGAATATTTTTTCTGCCTTTAGCTCCTCGTTGGGTTCGACACTCTTACTTATCGAAAACCGTTGTGATCCCCTATACTTATGGGTTATCAAGACCTTTTTCTGGCGCCATTGCCGGGGAGCAATAGCGTGGGGTGAATATTCCCGTGTGTGCTTGTTTTCTTTATCACTAAGTAATTTTTATTTGCTGTTCTTAGTTGTTCTCTATCTTTAGTTATGGATATGGAACACGAAATACCAAAAAAAATTAGGTGTACTTGCTACTCATGGAGATGGGGAACCACCTAAAACCCTCGATGCTGGTTATGTGAAAAATATTATGTACTACTTTAATAATCCTGAGAAAACCCCATTCAATTATGTAATGGGAGTAACGTTGGATCAACATGAATACTTTAGGGATTACCGCTTGACACAAAAAGGGAAACTATTATGGGATCAAATTCATATATTGAATTGGTATGCTAGGCAACTATGCTTGAGATATGATTATACTTGTTGCTCTAAGGTGAAGGCTCCACACCTTCCCTTTTCATGTAAATTTAATGATAATGAAACCTTAGCTTCTTATGCTAATGGTATATATGATTACTATGATGTGGAACAAATAGAATTTTTTTTTGCTTTTAAGGGTGCTTATGAAATTGAATCTTTGTTTGAAAAGCATGAAGCTTATGATGATGATGTTTATAGGCCTGAAAATTTAGCTATCTTAAAATATTGCTATGATAATTATGAATATAATTCTTATATTAATGCGCTTATTAAGAAAGTCTCCACTGTCCAAGAAGAGACTAATATTTTGCAGGAGTCTATGGAAGAAGAAATTGATGAAACTGTGAGCTCATTGGATGAAAAAGATGAGGAGGAGAGCGAAGAACAAAAGGAGGAAGAGCGTATTAGCTACCCGTGCCCACCGTCTAATGAGAGTAACTCTTCAACTCATACATTGTTTAATTTCCCTTTGTGCTTACCGGAGGATGATTGCTATGATGATTGTTATGATCCCGTTGATTCTTTTGAAATATCCCTTTTTGATGATGCTTGTCGCCAAGATGCCAATATGAATTATGCTTATGGAGATGAACTTTCCATAGTTCCTTATGTTAATCATGAAATTGTTGCTATTGCACCCACGCATGATAGTCCTATTATCTTTTTGAATTCTCCCGACTACACTATATCAGAGAAGTTTGCACTTATTAAGGATTATATTGATGGGTTGCCTTTTACCGTTGCAGATGATGATTTTGATGAATATAATATGCATGTGCTTGCTGCTCCTACTTGCAATTATTATGAGAGATGAACTTTATCTCCACCTCTCTATGTTTCCAATATGATAAAATTGCAAGAAACTGTTTATACTATGCATTGGCCTTTACTTTATGTGCACGAATTGTTCTTTTATGACATGCCTATGCATAGGAAGAGAGTTATACTTCGTCATTACATGATATATGTTACCTTGTGCTCACCACTAAATTACAAATCATTGTTAATTAAAATTGGCGTTGATATACCTTGGGATCCGGGTGGATCTATTACTTGAGCACTATATGCCTAGCTTAATGGCTATAAAGAAAGCGCTTCCAAGGAGACAACCCGGAAGTTTTAGAGAGTCATTTATTTCTGTTGAGTGCTTTTATATAGTTTAAAAACAACAAAAAATAAAGAGGGGAACCCAAAACTTTTTCAAAAAAAGGAAAGTGAAAGTGAGAAAGACAAGCATTGTTGAAGTGGGGGAGCTCCTTGAACTTTGTTCATGCTCACGGCAACTTTGTGAATCTTGATTACAGAAAATTTTCAACAAAAATAATTATCCCCTTGTACAACTCCATTGTATTATAAAAATAATGTGCCAAGGTTTGCCTTTAGGATGTTTACATTTGCTTGATGGTTTGTACGGTGCAGGACAGAAACTTTATCTGTAATGCGCGATTTTACATTTTTAGCTGGAACGTCAAATGGTTATGATTCTTTTTGCACTGTCTTCCTGTACAAATTTTTTTTCCTAATTTGGTAGAATTTTTCAAGTATCATAATTATGGTGAATGTTCAGATTGTTACAGACTGTTCTGTTTTAGACAGATTCTGTTTTTGATGCATAGTTTGCTTGTTTTGGTGAAACTAACGATTTATATCAGTGGATTAAGCCATGGAAAAGTTATATTACAGTAGACACAATGCAAAAACAAAATATTAATTGGTTTGCAACAGTATATAGAGTAGTGATTTGCTTTATTATACTAACGGATCTTACCGAGTTTTCTGTTGAAGTTTTGTGTGGATGAAGTGTTCGTTGATCGAGAAGGTCTCGATGTGAGAAGAAGGAAGAGAGGCAAGAGCTCAAGCTTGGGGATTCCCGAGGCACCCCAAGTAAATATTCAAGGAGACTCAAGCGTCTAAGCTTGGGGATGCCCCGGAAGGCATCCCCTCTTTCTTCAACAAGTATCGGTATGTTTTCGGATTCGTTTCGTTCATGCGATATGTACAATCTTGGAGCATATTTTGCATTTAGTTTTGATTTTTATTTTATGCACCATGCTGGTATGAGATACTCCTTGGTTGATTTATAGAATGATCTATGCACTTCACATATATCTTTTGAGTATGGCTTTATAGAATGCTTCATGTGCTTCACTTATATCATTTGAAGTTTGGATTGCATGTTTCTCTTTACATAGAAAACCGCCATTTGTAGAATACTCTTTTGCTTCACTTATATTTTTTAGAGCATGGGCATATCTTTTGTAGAAAGAATTAGACTCTCTTGCTTCACTTATATCTATTTAGAGAGATGACAGGAATTGGTCATTCACATGGTTAGTCATAAAATCATACATAAAACTTGTAGATCGCTGAATATGATATGTTTGATTCTTTGCAATAGTTTTGCGATATAAAGATGGTGATATTAGAGCCATGCTAGTGGGTAGTTGTGGATTGTAGAAATACTTGTGTTGAAGTTTGTGATTCCCGTAGCATGCACGTATGGTGAACCCTTATGTGATGAAGTCGGAGCATGATTTATTTATTGATTGTCTTCCTTATGAGTGGCGGTCGGGGATGAGCGATGGTCTTTTCCTACCAATCTACCCCCCTAGGAGCATGCGCGTAGTACTTTGTTTCGATGACTAATAGATTTTTGCAATAAGTATGTGAGTTCTTTATGACTAATGTTGAGTCCATGGATTATACGCACTCTCACCCTTCCACCATTGCTATCCTCTCTAGTACCGGGCAACTTTCGCCAGTACCATAAACCCACCATATACCTTCCTCAAAACAGCCACCATACCTACCTATCATGGCATTTCCATAGCCATTCCGAGATATATTGCCATGAAACTTCCATCATCATCATATACATGACTTGAGCATTCATTGTCATATTGCTTTGCATGATTGTAAGATAGCTAGCATGATGTTTTCATGGCTTGTCCATTTTTATGATGTCATTGCTACGTTAGATCATTGCACATCCCGATACACCGCCGGAGGCATTCGTATAGAGTCATATCTTTGTTCTAGTATCGAGTTGTAATATTGAGTTGTAAGCAAATAAAAGTGTGATGATCATCATTATTAGAGCATTGCCCCAGTGAGGAAAGGATGATGGAGACTATGATTCCCCCACAAGTCGGATGAGACTCCGGACTTCACAAAAAATAAAAGAGGCCAAAGAATCCCAAATAAAAAACAGAGGCCAAAGAAGCCCACCAAAAAAATAAAAAAATAAAAACAAAAACAAATGAGAGAAAAAGAGAGAAGGGGCAATGTTACTATCCTTTTACCACACTTATGGTTCAGAGTAGCACCATGTTCTTCATATAGAGAGTCTCTTGAGTTATCACTTTCATATACTAGTGGGAATTTTCATTATAGAACTTGGCTTGTATATTCCGATGATGGGCTTCCTCAAACGCCCGAGGTCTTCATGAGCAAGCAAGTTAGATGCACACCCGCTTAGTTTTTAGTCTGAGCTTTCATACACTTATAGCTCTTAGTGCATCCGTTGCATGGCAATCCCTACTCACTCACATTGATATCTATTGATGGGCATCTACATAGCCCTTTGATACGCCTAGTTGATGTGAGACTATCTCCTCCTTTTGTCTTCTCCACAACCACCATTCTATTCCACCTATAGTGCTATGTCCATGGCTCACGCTCATGTATTGCGTGAAAGTTGAAAAGGTTTGAGAACGTCAAAAGTATGAAACAATTGCTTGGCTTGTCATCGGGGTTGTGCATGATGTGAATATTTTGTGTGGTGAAGATGGAGCATAGCCAGACTATATGATTTTGTAGGGATACCTTTCTTTGGCCATGATATTTTGAAAAGACATGATTGCATTATTAGTAGGCTCGAAGTATTATTGTTTTTAGGTCAAATGATAGACTATTGCTTTGAATCACTTGTATCTTAATATTCATGCCATGATTAGATATGTGATCAAGATTACGCTAGGTAGCATTCCACATCAAAAAATTATCTTTTTTATCATTTACCTACTCGAGGACGAGCAGGAATTAAGCTTGGGGATGCTGATACGTCTCCGTCGTATCTATAATTTTTGATTGTTCCATGCTAATATTCTACAAATTTCATATACTTTTGGCAACTTTTTATACTATTTTTGGGACTAACATATTGATCCAGTGCCCAGTGCCAGTTCCTGTTTGTTGCATGTTTTTTGTTTCGCAGAATATCCATATCAAACGAAGTCCAAATGGGATAAAAACTAAAGGAGATTTTTTTGGAATATATATGATTTTTGGGAAGAAAAATCCACGCGAGACGATGCCCGAGGGGGCGACAAGGCAGGGGCGCGCCCCTGACCCTCGTGGCCACCCCGTAAGGCGGTTGGTGCCCTTCTTTCGCCGCAAGAAAGCTAATATCTAGATAGAGATCGTGTTAAAATTTCAGCCCAATCGGAGTTACAGATCTCCTGGAATATAAGAAACGGTGAAAGGGTAGAATCTGAGAACGCAGAAACAGAGAGAGACAGAGAGACATATCCAATCTCGGAGGGGCTCTCGCCCCTCCCATGCCATGGAGGCCAAGGACCATAGAGGAACCCTTCTGCCATCTAGGGAGGAGGTCAAGGAAGAAGAAGACGAAGGGGACCCCTCTCCCCTTCTCTTTTAGTGGCGCCGGAACGCTGTCGTGGCCATCATCATCATCACCGCGATCTAGACCAACACCTCCACCATCTTCACCAACATCTCCATCACCTTCCCCCCTCTATCTACAGCGGTCCACTCTCCCGCAACCCGCTGTACCCTCTACTTGAACATGGTGCTTTATGCTTCATATTATTATCCAATGATGTGTTGCCATCCTATGATGTCTGAGTAGATTTTCGTTGTCCTATCGGTGGTTGATGAATTGCTATGATTGATTTAATTTGCTTGTGGTTATGTTGCTGTCCTTTGGTGCCCATCATATGATTGTGTGTGTTAATCACACCCTAGGGTTAGTTGTATGTTGATAGGACTATGTATTGGAGGGCAAGAGTGACAGAAGCTTCAACCTAGCATAGAAATTGATGCATACGGGATTGAAGGGGGACCAATATATCTTAATGCTATGGGTGGGTTTTACCTTAATGAACGTTAGTAGTTGCGGATGCTTGCTAATAGTTCCATTCATAAGTGCATAGAATTCCAAGTCAGGGATGACATGCTAGCTGTGGCCTCTCCCACATAATACTTGCTATCGGTCTAGTAAAGTAGTCAATTGCTTAGGGGCAATTTCGCAACTCCTACCACCACTTTTCCACACTCGCTATATTTATTTTATTGCTTCTTTACTTACAACAGCCCCTACTTTTTATTTACATAATCTTTATTATCTTGCAAACCTATCCAACAACATCTACAAAGTACTTCTAGTTTCATACTTGTTCTAGTAAAGCGAACGTCAAGCATGCGTAGAGTTGTATTGGTGGTCGATAGAACTTGAGGGAATATTTGTTCTACCTTTAGCTCCTCATTGGGTTCGACACTCTTACTTATTGAAAACTGTTGCGATCCCCTATACTTGTGGGTTATCAGTCGCTGCCGCTATTTTCGGCCACCCCAGCTCC
This sequence comes from Triticum aestivum, assembly GCF_018294505.1. Lineage (NCBI taxonomy): Eukaryota > Viridiplantae > Streptophyta > Magnoliopsida > Poales > Poaceae > Triticum > Triticum aestivum. The sequence continues at coordinate 352,140,510 of NC_057794.1, forward strand.
ATCCACCGCCACGAGTGGATGCACGCGAGCTCCAACTCCCTGTAGCTGATCTCCGCCGTCCATTTGGACAACGGAGGAGCAATCCCGGGCCCCTCCGCCGTCTCTGGCCTGGCTGGCTTCAAGTCACCGGTGGGTTTGACCCCGTTTGACTAGGGTTTGACCTCCCCGAGTCACTGACGTCTAGGGGCCACCTCGCTAACTAATCTAGATTAGTGCTAATTAACTTTGGTTAGTTAGTTAGACACTGACATGCGGGGCCCACTGTTAGGTTTGACTTGGACTCGTCCCTGTTGACTTGTTGACGTCACACTGGTGTCATGCTGACGCAGTTAACAATTTTCTGGATTAAAAATAATCCAGGAAATTTCAAAAAATGTTCAGAACTTTGAAAAAATCATAGAAATTTAACTGTAACTCCAAATGAAATAATTTATATATGAAAATGATCGGGAAAATCCAGTCTATCCAGTGGTACTATTTTCATGCATGTTAAAGGAAGTTAAACCTACTGTTCATGTCAAATCAATTAAATGGCATTTGAATATCAACATATGGAGTTTGAATTTGAACCTAGGGTTCAAACCAACTTCATTTAACTTGTTGCTAGTTGCATTAGCTCAATCAACAACATATTGCCATGTCACATTCATGCATCATATTGTTTCATTGCATTGATTGTGTTTCTTCTCTGTTGCTGGTGTTGTTCCCTCTCGGTAGATGTTGTTCCGATGATGTTATCGATGACACTAATGAAGACACAATGCTATCTTCAGAAGTGCCAGGCAAGAAAAACCCCCTTGTTCATTCCGATACAATCGCTCTTGCTCTCTTTTACCGCATTAGGACAACAATGTGTCAACTATTACATGCTGTGGTAGTTGAACCCCTTTCCTCTGCACGACCTGTCTTTGCCACAGTAAATAGTTGAAACCCACTAGCATGAGTAGGATTTGTTTGAGCCATGATGTGCCTACTCATTCATGCTTGCTTGTTATGCTTGCTATGCTTAGAGTTGTGTCAGGTATGATTCATCTGGGATGGATTAGAATGGGGTGAACATGTTCTACTGTTGAGATCTAAGTGTGTGAACATGATTTGGTAAAGGTATCGATGAGAGGCCATGTAGGAGTACATGGTGGGTTGTTTCATTGGAATCGTCCCTAAGAACTGAGATTTGTATGTGTGATTTAAGATTAGCTACTACCACGCATTGGGCTCGAAACCAATGGACCCTCTCGACTTATTAACCGCCCTTGTCCTCTGTCCAGGAGTTGCAAGTTGTTCCTGGTGTTTGTAGTATACCGGTGGCCGTGCGCAGCGCTGACCCTAGGGGTGGGTTGTGATGCAGTAGGTACATGGCCCAGTGTACCGAGACGCCTGTTTGGTGCCTCGGGAACCCTGTACACATTGTTTGGGCCATTGAGGACACCCTGGCCGGATATCCTTGCGGATGGAACCCGAATAGGCGATAAACCCGGACTAGGGACTTGTGTGGTTAGTCAGGTCATGGACGACACCCTCGCCAGGCTTCCGCTTGAAGGTTGCCGAGATACATGACGTGTACATGGCGGTAAGTGGCGAGAGCGTGTGTGAATAAGTACATCCCTGCAGGGTAACAAAACTACTCGAATAGCCGCATCCGTGGTAAAGGATGTGGCACCCTGGCTCAGAGAAACCGGAACGCCCCGTATTCCAGCCCAGAGATTGAGGAGAAGTCTTCTGGAATACGTAACTTCTTAGCATAGAACAAACCAGCTCTTTATTACAATCTATATTGGGTACAAGGGGTTCTGATATAATGAGAAATTACATCGGCACAGCGACACTGTGTCTGCCACCGTTGCTCTATGCAAGAAGCAGAACAACTCGAAGCAATAGAATAACTTCTAGCAACGGAACAACGACGATGGTGGTGAACTCCACTCCGCAGGGACTCTGGCTGGAACGCTTATCCTAGCTCGCAAACACGGACTCCACGGCAAAAAACAATCAAATCCGACATGACCTGCATACTGGCATGACACGCCAGGTCAGTACATTGAATGTACTTGCAAGCTCACAATAACCAGAAGCAATCAAGACAAACAACAACATGGCAATTACAGGTTAAGAAGGAATTATCATGAGATCATCAGAGTAACATGGCATGAACAACATGAACACGATACAGCTAGAACAATATGAGCATGGCATGAATATATGAATCTGACAATACTAGCATGCAAAATGATGACACTATAATGCACCACTTATTCTGCTTGGATTACTACATAACCATCACATGCATCACTTACCAGTCTCAGACATCACACGATCATCTCAGGATCAAATGAAGCTTGGTATAAACAATACCGTAGTAATCATTAAATGACCAAAAGGATCTTGATCTTTACCCATGATTCTCGCACAACATCACGACTATCCAACAACTTGGTATCCTCGATACCATGGTGATCATCTCACGGTCACATAAAGATCAACCAACTCTGGTATACATGATACCTCCATGATCCTCTCTTGATCACAACCAATCTCTTTCTCATCATCGAACCGGGGTTGTTATTAATCAAGTTATTATTAATACTGTTGACCCATAGTGTGACCAACTACGAACTGGACCCTTATCCGCGAGCGCGGCTATCTATAGATTTAATACACTCTGCGGAGGTAGCACACTGTACCCACACCACATAACCCATGGCCTCGCATTCCCATTCGGGTGGACCAACGACATTCCGACAAAACCAACCTATTGCCATGACACTCTCCCGGCCACTCCGACCAACTCCCATTTGGGCTAAGTCCTGGGTGACCCAGCCTACGAAAGGCAAAACTACCACAGTCGTGGCAAATAAACAGTCCCGAACGGGGACATGTGCACATAACCAAACTCGGGTCCACAAGGCTTATGTCCGCCCACTTGATCAGGGTAGCACGTGCCCATAACCTTCCCTAGTTGGTGGCACCGGCGAGAGGCATAACAATAAACATAGTTAGGACCGTCCCATACTGGCAAATGTGGTTGCACTGGTCAGCTCGATATGGTGGCACCATGACTCAGCCAACAGTTGTTCAAGTTCAATTAAGTCTGGTTAAACTTGAATGCAATAAGCTGAGTCATATGAAAATAACATGATGCAACTGCAATACATAAGCATGACATCAACATAAGCATGGTTGTGCATCATTACTTCTTAACAATACAACATGAAATCATATATCTGACTGAGCATGGCATACTGACTAGCATGAACATCACAAGTATACACTTCTCAGAAACATAGCATGACCACTAGCATCAACAACAAATATCATGCAAGAACATATCAACAATGCTACCATGCAAGCATTTAACCAACTAGATGCAATGGAACATGCATAACAATGACACTCGGAATAGACGACAGTCATGCACCGAAGACCATCAACATGTACTACTAGCCAACATAAGCATATGAAAGGAATACTAGCAGGAATACATGATAACCAAGTGCAAGCCAACATAGCACGATAGTGAACATGAAACTCTAAGCATCACCGAAACAACGGTAACCATATTTTAAACAAGCAAACATTTATTAAGTATTCAAGTTAAAAACCATGGCTACTGCATGACTATCATGCAAGTGGGTATTGTGGCTTGCCTGGGGATGAAGAAAGCACCGGGGAGAAGTGTAGGAGGATCGCGGAAAGATTTGCCGAAAACAGTCCTCTCCTGGAGGGGTTGTTTACGTGCAAGGGCAACATGGTCATTTTCAATATGTCAAGCCACAGTGAAAATTATGTAAACAGAATGTGCTCAACGAGATGAAGATGTGGGTGTTGGATTCACCTTAATCGGAGTATCAAAGATGTGGGTGTTGCCACGGACCTATCTGTCATGAAAATATTTATAGACGGGGCCAAAACAGAAAACAGAAAGCGTAGTTTGAAGAATACGCCTTAGCTTCTGGGAAAACGTATTGTGGGCTGAAATAGAGAGAGAATATGCTTTCAGAATAACGAAAACGTACTTTGAGCCGAAGCACCTAGAGAATACGCTTTTAGCTTATGATGACGTACCGACCAAAACTGCGCGTCCACTTATCCACGTCATCAGCGGCGGGGCCGACACCTGGGTCACTTATAGGTGGGGCCTGTCGTTGACCCTCTCTCCTCCCTCGTTCCTTCTTCTTCCTCCCGCGCTCGAGAGAGACAGAGGCAAGGACGGCCACCGTGACGGCGAGTCCCAGCGACTCCGGCCATCTCCCTTGGAGCTCGGCACACCGGCGTGTTCGGGAAGAAGTGGCGCATCTGATGGCATAGAGCACGGCCACCGAGGAGCACCGAGGCGAGGGCAGTTTCGAGGATGGTGGACGGCGCTACAGGCGATGATGGACTTGGCACTCTAGGCCACCCAAGGAGGAGGAGAAGATGTGGGGAGGTTCGGGATGCTCCGGGCTGTCTATTGAAGGTGGAAGGAGGGAGAGGGAAGCTCGGACTCGAGCGAATTTAATCCAAGTCCAGCAGCGGGCACGGTGGCCATGAGAGATGAGTAGGGGCTCTCCGGCTTGGGGAAGAAGTGGGGCGGGTTCCTGGGAGAGTGAGGAAGAGCTTGGTGAGGCTGGGGCACCTCGGGGTGGGCTTATATAGCTGGGCGAGAGGCACGGGTTCAGGTGCCATTGGGCACGTCCGGTCGTGGCCCTGGTGACGACAGCGATCATAGGGAGGCATGGGGAAGGCGACGAGCGAGAGAGTGGACGAGCCGCAGAGGTCACGGAGTCGAAGGGAGCAGAGGAAGAGGCCGAGGCGAGCTCGGAGCCAAACGGAGCATTGTGCTCCCGTGGGCATTCGGCGACGAGCGTCGGTGAGGAAACGGACGGAGGGGGAGAGGGGTCCAGAGAGGTGGCGATGACGAGGTGAAGCCACTGGACATGCTCACACACGCGAAGCCGACGAGAGGATAGAAGGGCCCGAGAAAAACACTACCCAGCTCGTGGCCATGGCATGCCAGGCTAGTGGTCACCGCGTGACCCTAGACATTCAATGCTCATTGGCGCCCAAATTGGTAAATTGGTATCTAACAAAATGTCCCTCGTACCCTTAGTATGGGTGAAGAAATAAATTTATCTAGGGGCAAAGAAGAGATTTGCACCTAGCGCCAAAACATTTGCACCTAGCTCCAAAGCATAACAACGACACCCGGAATAGACGACAGTCATGCACCGAAGACCATCAACATGTACTACTAGCCAACATAAGCATATGAAAGGAATACTAGCAGGAATACATGATAACAGAGTGCAAGCCAACAAAGCACGATTGTGAACATGAAACTCTAAGCATTACCAGAACAACGGTAACCATATTTTAAACAAGCAAACATTTATTAAGTATTCAAGTTAAAAATGAAGGAAATATGCCCTAGAGGCAATAATCAAGTTTTTATTTATATTTCCTTATATCATGATAAATGTTTATTATTCATGCTAGAATTGTATTAACCGGAAACTTAGTACATGCGTGAATACATAGACAAACAGAGTGTCCCTAGTATGCCTCTACTTGACTAGCTCGTTAATCAAAGATGGTTAAGTTTCCTAGCCATGGACATGTGTTGTCATTTGATGAACGGGATGACATCATTAGAGAATGATGTGATGGACAAGACCCATCCGTTAGCTTAGCATAATGATCGTTCAGTTTTATTGCTATTGCTTTCTTCATGACTTATACATGTTCCCATGACTATGAGATTATGCAACTCCCGAGTGCCGGCGGAACACTTTGTGTGCTACCAAACGTCACAACGTAACTGGGGGTGCTCTACAGGTGTCTCCGATGGTAATTGTTGAGTTGGCATAGATCGAGATTAGGATTTGTCACTCCAATTCTCGGAGAGGTATCTTTGGGCCCTCTCGGTAATGCACATCACTATAAGCCTTGCAAGCATTGTGACTAATGAGTTAGTTGCGGGATGATGCATTACAGAACGAGTAAAGAGACTTGCCAGTAATGAGATTGAACTAGGTATAAGGATACCGATGATCGAATCTCGGGCAAGTAACATACCGATGACAAAGGGAACAATGCATGTCGTTATGAGGTTTGACCGATAAAGATCTTCGTAGAATATGTAGGAACCAATATGAGCATCCAGGTTCCACTATTGGTTATTGACCGGAGACGAGTCCCAGTCATGTCTACATAGTTCTCGAACCCGTAGGGTCCGCGCGCTTAAAGTTCGGTGATGATCGGTATTGTGAGTTTATGTGTTTTGATGTACCGAGGGTAGTTCAGAGTCTCGGATGTGATCACGGACATGACGAGGAGTCTCGAAATGGTCGAGATGTAAAGATTGATATATTGGACGGCTATGTTCAGACACCAGAAGTATTCCGGATGGTTTCGAAGAAAACCGGAGTGCCGGAGGGGTTACCGGAACCCCCCGGGGAAGTATTGGGCCTTAGTGGGCCTGAGGGGAGAGAGAGGGCAGCAGCCCAGGAGGTGGCATGTCCCCTCCTATGAGGAGTCCGAATTGGACTAGGGGAGGGGGGCAGGGCCCCTCTTTCCCTCTCCCTGTCTTTCCTTCCCCCTTCCCCCTTCCTAGTAGGACTAGGAAAGGATGAATCCTACTCCTATTAGGAGGAGGATTCCTCCTCTCCTTGTGGCGCACCAAGGCCGGCCAGCTTCCCCTTGCTCCTTTATATATGGGGGCATGGGGGGGCACCTAAAGACACACAACAAGTTGATTGTTCCAAGCCGTGTGCGGTGCCCCCCTCCACCATAATCCACCTCGATCATTTGTAGCAGTGCTTAGGCAAAGCCCTACACCAGTAGCAACATCATCACCGTCATCATGCCGTCGTGCTGATGGAACTCTCCCACAAAGCTCTGCTGGATCGGAGTTCGTGCGACGTCATCGAGCTAAAAGTGTGCTAAACTCGGAGGTGCCGTGCGTTCGGTACTTGGATCGGTCGGATCGTGAAGACGTACGACTACATCAACCACGTTCTCATAACGCTTCCGCTTACGGTCTACGAGGGTACATGGACGACACTCTCCCCTCTTGTTGCTATGCATCACCATGATCTTGCGTGTGCGTAGGAATTTTTTTGAAATCACTGTGTTGCCCAACAAAAACCCATGGCCACTGCATGACTATCATGCAAGCGGGTATTGTGGCTTGCCTGGGGATGAAGAAAGCACCGGGGAGAAGTGCAGGAGGATCACAGAAAGATTTGTCGAAAATAGTCCTCTCCCGGAGGGGCTGTTTACCAGCAAGGGCAACATGGTCATTTTCAATATGTCAAACCACGGTGAAAATGATGTAAACAGAACGGGCTCGACGAGATGAAGATGTGGGCGTTGGATTCACCTTAATCGGAGTATCGAGCAAAAAGTTGTGAAGAGTTTTCTACCAGGGACCTATCTATAATGAAAATATTTACAGACGAGGCCAAAACAGAAAAACAGAAAGCGTAGTTTGAAGAATACGCCTTAGCTTCAGGGAAAATGTATTGCGGGCTGAAACAGAGAGAGAATACGCTTTCAGAATAATGAAAACGTACTTTGAGCTGAAGCACCTAGAGAATACGCTTTCAGCTTATGAAGACGTACCGACCGAAACTGCACGTCCACTTATCCACGTCATCAGCGGTGGGGCCAGCTCCTGGGTCACTTATAGGTGGGGCCCTCCGTTGACTCTCTCTCCTCCCTTGTTCCTTCTTCTTCCTCCCATGTTCGAGAGAGATAGAGGCGAGGCCGGCCGCCGCGACGGCGAGTCCCGGCGATCCGGCATCTCCCGTGGAGCTCGGCACACCGGCGTGTTCTGGAAGAAGCGGCGCAGCTGATGGCATAGAGCACGGCCACCGAGGAGCACCGAGCCGAGGGCAGTTTCGAGGACGACGGATGGCGGCTACGGGCGATGATGCACTTGGCACTCCAGTCCACCCGAGGAGGAGGAGAAGATGTGGGGAGGTTCGAGATGCTCCGGGCTGTCTATTGAATGCGGAAGGAGGGAGAGGGAGGATCGGACTCGAGTGAATTTAGGCCGAGTCCGGCGGTAGGCATGGTAGCCATGAGGGATGAGGAGGGGCTCTCCGGCTTGGGGAACAAGTGGGGCGGGTCCCTGGGAGAGTGAGGAAGAGGTTGCTGAGGTCGGGGCACCTTGAGGTGGGCTTATGTAGCCGGGGTGAGAGGCACGGGTTCGGGTGCCGCCGGGCACATCCGGCCGTGGCCCTGGCAACGGCAGCGATCATGGGAAGGCACAGGGAAGGCGACGAGCGAGAGAGCGGATGATCCGCAGAGGTCACGGTGTCGAAGGGAGCAGAGGAAGAGGCCAAGGCGAGCTCGGAGCCAAACGGAGCACTGTGCTCCCGTGGGCGTTCGGCGCTGAGCGTCGGTGAGGAAACGGGCGGACGGGGAGAGGGGTCCAGAGAGGTGGAGACGACGAGGTGAAGCCACTGGACATGCTCACGCGCGCGAAGACGACGAGAGGAAAGAGGGGCCCGAGCAAACCACTATCCAGCTCGCGACCATGGCATGCCAGGACAGTGGTCACCGCGTGACCCTGGGCATTACTGGCGCACAAATTGGTGTGTAGCAAAAAGTCCCTGGTGCCCTTAGTATGGTGAAGAAAGAAATTGATGCAGGGGCAATGAAGAGATTTGCACCTAGCTCCAAAACATTGCAACAACAAGGTGTTTGTAACTTGTCGTGGCTCACATGTGTAGAGTGGGACTCAGATCTTTGGCACATCGTGATCAATCACTAAGATGATTCTGGTTACCAAAAATCAGACTAAGAGGAGAGGTTTAGCTGAGGGTTGCTGTAGAAGCCACAATAATGGCCAGAATTAGAGATTTGGATGATGCACTCATATGGAGAGGCAAGTTGAGCTGAAATTGGGCATGGCCCAATGAATTGAAGATATGAAGATGCTCCAAAAGTTGCATGCCATTTGGATGAACCAAAATAACACTTTCTTCATATAGCTTTGCTCTGGACAGAAACTTGGAAATATTACACATGGCAAATGGTGTAATGGATTGAGAAAAAAATTGTGGAGGGATTTTATATAGATAGGAGAATTTCCTGGTAAATTTTTAGCTTAATTGAAGCAAGATAAAATATGGTTGCTTCACAAACTGAAAATCTGACCAGAAACTAGGATTTGGAGCTGGGCTCACATAGATGAGTTAAATGAGCTCATATTTGGTGTAGAGTAATGATTTGATCATCTAAATAACCTTGCAAAATTTCAACTCATTTGGATATGCTTAGCTTGTATTTCCTTCACAATCAATTCCCTCAGACAGGAACTTTGAAAAATTGCTCAGGAATATTTACTAGGCAAATTAAGTTGAATTTTGGCATGAGGCAATTATATGTACATGCAAATATGTCCACAAAGTTTGATGTCAATAGGGAAAATATAAATGGCACTTGCTTCACAATCTACCATTCGGGACAAAATATGAAATGAATTATTTGAGCATGATGAGGAACATGGCAAATGAAATATTTTGCCATATTTGAGGAATATATGACCCAAACAATTTATGAGAATTGTTTGTGAATTTTGGGAGTGATAGAAATATAGGTTGCTTCACAACCTTGGACAAATTGGGTTATTCCTTTAATATAAAAGGAATATTCCCAAGGAAAAGATTATTGGGGTTGGTCCAAGATGGAAATGGCAAGGTGTAGGGATGGTTTTGATAATGCCAAGCCACTCTGGAAAGAAAGAAGAGGTCATCTTCTTCAGTTGCCTGGCCACATAGCCACGGAAAAAGAAAACTCGGGCAAAACCCTCAGAAAATCAAAAGAAAAAGAAAGGACCAAAAATCAGGCTCTGACAACTCTTCCCCCCTTAAAGAAATCTCGTCCTCGATATTTGGTTTCTCAGGGAACAAGTATGAATATACTGACTTAAGGAAACCGTTTCCAACTCGGGTATCATTTTTCCTTTAGTGTTGTTCCCACTAAATTTTTATCTGACTGGCCCTAGGTGGCTTGCTTTACTGTATCCACATTCTAACAGATCTTACCTTTCTTGTTCATGCTTATACCAGATCCCATTTCTTTTTAGATCTGCTGACTTAGCTGAGTGTGACAGATTACCATGACTGAAACATATGTGTGTCTCACAAGTCCAAGAGTGATCTCCGATGGATGCGTCATCCAGCACTGACAATCTTTCATGAAGTGAGGGTCAAATTTTCCTGATAGACACCCAATATTTTTGATCCTTGCATTCGGTTGCTCAAATAGATGCATTTCCTCCGGGCTCGAAATAGTGTTGTGGATCATAACTGTTTGTCGTGGAATTGTCACGGCAGATGTCCTTAGTGTCAGGACTTAGTCGCGAGGCCAACGCATCTATGTGGTAGCTTGAGAGGGGTTGAGTGGGACGAGAGACGCAGGGCGGATCAACACGCAAGACAAGGGTTTAGACAGCTTCGGGCCCCGGGAAACATCATCCGGTAAAAACCCTACATGCTGTTGAGGCTAGGTCTCATTATCATCACGAGGGAGTCGCCGTAAACCGGCTCTCCTCTTTGTCTAGCCCTAGCTATTATTGATTGTTGTCTGTCCCTCTTTGGGGAGCCCTGCCCCTCCTTATATATGTTGAAGGGGCGAGTTACATGTGGAGTCCTACTAGGATTAGGACTAGTCTATCTCTAATACAAACCGGATACAAGTGTTGTTCTTAACTCCTTGTAAGGCAAATATTCCTTCCCTCTTGAACCGGCCCACCATGGCCGAACCGGCCTTCATGAACCGCCAGACAGGCCGCCGGGTCTTGTTGCTCCTCTGGCCCGCCTGCCGGATTACCAATGAACTGTAAACCGTCTGGTCTGTGCAGGTCACCGGTGAATCGCCAAGTCCGGCCGGATTATCCTTCCGGCCGGTTTACACCGCGGGGTATATCCCCGACATTAGCCCCCAGTTTAATTTGGATTCATCCATGTTAAACTGATCTGCAACATAAACACAAGAACAAATTCGTCGGGTTGTGCTCCGGTTTAAATACTCTTGTAAACCGGCACTTGATCATCCTTAAATCCTTGTCACCTCCTTTTAGAAAATCCGGGTTAATAACCAGCTTCATACTCAAATTGCTGATGTTGGCTTCTTATAGAAAAAATAATGTGAGGAATAATCCACTTGAATCGGCTTCCAAGGCGCCGGTTTTAAGAAATATTGGTCTTGACATAATTATCTGATATTCAGCCGGTTTGAAGATGTAAAATTTGCCAGATTAATATTACCAAGATTGCCGGATTGTAAATATGGATGGCACCAAGTCATCACCAACTCCAGGTCATAATTATTGTTCAAAACTGAGCATTTGAAGATTTTTTTCTCCCTTATATCCATATTACCTGTAGCCCCCAAGTCTTGAATAGAACAAAGTGATGATTTGAGACTTGTTTTCATATAATTACTGCCACTTTGAAGAAATCCATGTTGTTCATCCTAGTCACTTAGTAAAACTGAACATTCCATATTATGTAGCCCCCAAGTGACGGGTTGTTATGCTTGCAGCAACCTGGGACTTGTAATTGTCTTATACTCATAAAAACTTCGACTAGTGTAGCCCCCAAGGGCCGGGTCATTATGCAATAATGAGCAGGGACTTTGTAGGTATAATCATGTAGATTTGAGCAATGATGTGTAGCCCCCAAGGGCCGGCTCAGTAATATAATATTGAGCTGGGACTTGATATATACTTCAATAAAAATAACACCATATGATGTAACCCTCATCATGGGACTTGAATCTACGTCCACAAGGTTAAGAGCCTTGTGCTTTACCAACTGAGCAGTGGACTCTTCAATATAATGAATAAAAAGCTTTGTATCTTCAATTGCTGATAGGAGCAATTGCTAGCCCCCAAGGGCCGACTCATTATAATGTAATGAGTCGGGTCTTCAATAATATGAGCAGAAAATTACTTTGCATTAGCCCCCAAGTGCCGGGTCGTGAGCCTGCAGTGACTCGGGACTATTCCTTCCATTGTAGAATAAATCATATCCTTTGATAAAATAATAACTGTTGCGCTAAAGCGACTTGGACAACTCAATAATACCGGTTACTAATAACCATAAAAATCCAGCCATGTTGGCTATTCAAGATAATATAATCCGGTATGAAAAATTCATCCAATATCATAATGAAAATTCAGCCAAATTTGGCTATTTGAATAATATAACCCAATCATTTATAAGTGCATGATTCCAATGGCGCAATCCAAATATATACTGGCGACGTATAGTCCAAAGCCAGGCCGGTTTAATAAACTCCGGATAATTTCCCATCATATACTGGCGACTTATCGTCTTAAAGCCAGGCCGGTTTAATAAACACCGGATAATTTATCATCATGCTTTATTCAACCTGTCTCTGCATACAACAAGTTTAAAGTGTCCTGGCGGTTTACCGCCAGACGGGTCATAATGCCCAACATATAACCCAGGTTTATAACCAAGGCTGCACTTAAGAATAATCAATGAAATATATCATACCTGTGATATTGAATCACATCATTGGTTTACCAATTTTTTGTAGTAAGAGTAATAACCCCAATCTTGAGTAATGATAACTCCTTTCATACTGTGCCGGTTGATGACAAACCGTACCGGGTTGTGATAAACACCGGTTTACTCCATAATAGGATGGCAACAGAAAATCAACCGGGCAGATGGCCTCCGAATTTAAAGGGGGATCAAAAATCATTGGCTGAACCGGAAAAAATATGCTTGTTGACATAAAGAAATCCAACAAAAGCAAAGAACGAACAAACCATGAAAATAACATGTAAACAAAGGCAATGATAAAAACCATTTGCAAAAATATGCTATACTGAGCTGTTCAGATGGTATTACCATGGTCGGACAGGATCAAGGCCCCCAATAGGAGTGACAATGATTCAAGTCAGCCAGGTCCCCAAATGACTCGTGGCATATATGCCAGATCAAGAGGCGTGGCAATGGTTCGGGCCCACCATGCCCCCAAGTGATTTTGTGGCCTTAGGCCGACCAAGAGGCGTGACTGGTTCAGACTTGACCAAGTCCCCAAATGATCTGGTGGCTGTCGCCTATCAAAGGGTGTTCGTTGGTTCGGACACGACCAAGGCCCCCAGTGATATATAAAAAACAAATGTCAAGGGGTAAACCGGAGGCCGCTTTAAACAGAACCACTCCGTGTAACCTCGCATGATGAGAAAGACAGAGACCCCACTTTATGAAGCAGAAGCCCCCATGTGATCAATAATATGTTAGGCCAATAAGGCAGGATACCCATGTTTGAACCGCGCATCATGGCAGCAGGTCCTCTTTGGTAATTTTTAACCTTTTTGCAAGAGATAAATTCTTCTTGAACCGGGATCTTGAACCGGATAGTGAGAGCTTCAGTGAGACTGGCTTCCCTTGAGCCGGATTTTTAAACCGGAAACTTTTCTGATGACCCGAAACTTCTTCATTGAGCCGGGACTTTGTAATTGTCATATACTTTCTAAGCCGGAAATTTTCTGACAGCCTTCAAATAACAGCAGCCTCCGGGACCGGGTTAGCTTTCCCTCCATTGTCCTGGGGTTTTTAAATTTGCTGAAACTGGCAAGACTTGTTGCGTCATGTCATCATAGCCCCCGAGTCTCAAGGCGACTCGAAGAGTTGGTTTGAGATTCTCCATATTTGACTGTCATATAAACCGGCATAACTTGTATATCATTGGTGTTGATAGCATGATGTGCATCCACAGAAGGTTGAAGTGAATGCGGCGGGTTATAAATGATCCCGTATGAGTCGTGTCAGCAACTCGGCCAATTGTTTCTTCCAACCAAGCTGTGACTTGCTCATGCAGACATGTGTGGCCTGGTATGTTGATATAGACCAGGCCGTGAGAGACGGACGCTACATCTGAAGCGGCACAAACAGATGAACCGGCCGTGGCGTTGTAAGCCGGTGCGGACGGGTGAGTTGTCCTCCTTATTGTAAGCCAGCGTGGTCGCGAGAGACAGCCACGGCGTCGTAAACCGGTGCGGGAGTCCGTTGAATAATGATGACCACCTGTGTCAAAAGACGTTGGCGTGCCTCCATCTCCGCGGTATAATATCACTTTTTGTCATAAATAATTGCTCTGCATAAACAATGTTGCAGACCAAGGCAAAGATAAACGGCTCCTTGACAATAATATGTATTATTAAAACAAACTTGGATAAATATCACCTGACTCGCCCGGACAAGAGATGAGTTGGCCGCGGCGCTGTAAACCGGTGCGGACGGGCAAGTTAATCGCAGGCGCGGTAAGCCGCGCGGACAGTCAAATCAATCGTAGGCGCGGTCAGCCTCGCAGACGGGCAAATTTGATGTAGACCGGGCCACGGGGGTGGCGACTTGTGAGCGTCCGTCTGGCGGCTTATGAGAGCGGGCGCGATGTTGGAGCCCAGCACGCGCGGGCGCAAACGGACGAGTTAGCCGCATCGTGGTAGCAGGTGCAGGCGCTTGAGTTGGCTATGACATTTAAACCGGTGCAAGCCTCATGTCTATGGCATGACGTCACTTTTGCAGTGGACTTTGTCTTATTTTCCAGATGAACGCGGATACTGGTATTGGATAAAGTTGGACATAGTCAGACGAAAAAGACAACCCCACTGATGCACGTCTAATTTCGGCAGATCTTGATTTGGACAGAATATTAATACAACTGGCACTAGCACCAGACTACACGTGGAACAGCATATCCATCAATCCTCGCTTTCCGTGTTAGTACCAATTGTCCTTCGGCTTGATTTTCCTTGTGTGATGAACAGTAATAGTACAAAAGTGGTACTCTAATTGATCTTGACATGAGCCCTCCACTAGTACTTGGTGGCTGAATTGTTTTCTCTCCATGTGGAGGAAACAGCCAAGGCAGTGCACAGGGGGAACCACCTGGGGTCACGGGCCGTCACAGGCACGTGAAGAAGAATCGCTGTGAGGAGAGCCCAACCATATAGGTCAATCGAAACGGCGATTGCAACCGTGGAGACTTCTGGGCGAACAGCGGCGACTTATCAGCGATCCGTCCACATCTTTTTCCGGGTCGTTGTCTTTCCTTCTTCTTCTTCTTCTTTTTTTTTGAATGCAATGTCTTGTCCGAGTCCAAGTTGCAAGCGGCAATGACGAGGTCGACCGAGTCCTCCTCTTGTTGGTTTGACTTTTTCCTTTCCTTTCGCTAGCAAAAGTCACGATGGCAGAAAATAGCAGGAAGAACTTGCGGCTAGTAAATAGACACATCGATCCCATGTGGAAGTCTTCTCGGGACCTAAAAAACGCAAGTATATTTGATGGAATCTCTGTCAGTTTGACTGCAGCAAAAAATATGTCCGTCCTCGGATGAACAGGCTTGTAGACTTTGAAATACGCGCTCCGGACTGCTTTGGTAATTGATCTGCTTCCGTTTGGAGACTTGTGTACAAACGGGATTTTGTTCTCTTTCCTGGTGGCCGTTCTGGCCGGATCAATCTGTATAAGTAACAGTACATATCCAATCTGATTTACAACGCGCAGACTGCCGCTCGCCCATGTCGATCGGATGAACAGCTAACCGTCGTGTAACTTCTGTGCTGGCTATTTTTTACCTATCATATCACGAGCTTCTCGATCCCTAAAGAAATCCCTTCAAGAACTCAACACCACCGTGCTGGGCCCCACGGTGGGCGCCAACGGTCGTGGAATTGTCACGGCAGATGTCCTTAGTGTCAGGACTTAGTCGCGAGGCCAATGCATCTATGTGGTAGCTTGAGAGGGGTTGAGTGGGATGAGAGACGTAGGGCGGATCAACACGCAAGACAAGGGTTTAGGCAGCTTCGGGCCCCGGGAAACATCATCCGGTAAAAACCCTACATGGTGTTGAGGCTAGGTCTCATTATCATCACGAGGGAGTCGCCGTAAACCGGCTCTCCTCTTTGTCTAGCCCTAGCTATTATTGATTGTTGTATGTCCCTCTTTGGGGAGCCCTGCCCCTCCTTATATATGTTGAAGGGGCGAGTTGCATGTGGAGTCCTACTAGGATTAGGACTAGTCTATCTCTAATACAAACCGGATACAAGTGTTGTTCTTAACTCCTTGTAAGGCAAATATTCCTTTCCTCTTGAACCGGCCCACCATGGCCGAACCGGCCTTCATGAACCGCCAGACAGGCCGCCGGGTCTTGTTGCTCCTCTGGCCCGCCTGCCGGATTACCAATGAACTGTAAACCGTCTGGTCTGTGCAGGTCACCGGTGAATCGCCAAGTCCGGCCGGATTATCCTTCCGGCCGGTTTACACCACGGGGTATATCCCCGACACTGTTCATCTGACCAGTACTGATTTCTTGCGGAGTTTCTGAATCATCTTGACTAGCTCTACTATCTTGAGTATTGATTTGTACCAAATGTTTGTCTTGGCTAGCAAAAAGGGGTATGGCCTTATATGATAGTATCCGCAGTCTTGGCTGACGATGGTGTTGGCAGAAGAATTTTTGTTCATGACAGGATATCCTTTGATGCTTCTCATAAGTGAGTACACATGCCTCAAGACTGTTATTCATCCTTTTGGTTATTCATTTTGTCGGAATATCCATGGGGATAGTAGGCTGTGCGATGCTTTACCATGGATGCTAGAGCCAACTGTTGAATTGAACCTTGGTCTGATTTGACAGACCCAAATATTCGATACCAACAAATCCGAGCATACACTGTTAACTGAGCGGGTCTTTCCTTGATATGGGGTCCTTACCAAAATTGAGTAGACCCTACATTTCCGGTCTTTCTCCTTCATTATTGTTCTCTTTGTCTGGATCCTTTGCTGAAAGAGCTTGATCATATTGCATTCTTCGTGTGACCATAGTTACCGTCGGGTGCAATATTTTGGCAATCATAAATTATCCTCATTCTTATTACATGGTAACATCGTTTAAATGGCAGGTTCATCGCCCTTCAAGTTTTAACCGTAAGTTATGATCCTCTGAACTCTTGCAAGGAATCAGAAAATAAATCAGTAGCCACCAGAACGGTCTTTACAACTCAGATCTGGGGCATTACTAAAATAACTCAACCACGGCTCAAGACAGCCGAAAAGCAGCTCAGAGCATGAGACCGTGTTGATAAGAAGAAAGTGGTAGTTCCCTAAGATGGCTTAAAAGAATCTTAGAGCAAAGGGCCACTGTCACAAAAAGAAACTCAACAGTTGTACGAGACACCCAGAAAGCAGCTCAGAACTCGTGACAATTGTTGAATAGAGAAATATAAAGTCGACATCCACCCCAGTCGGTCAAAACAGCTCAGAACACAGGCGTGGTGCCGTTACCGGAGAAAAGTAGACAACAGCTCATCAGGATCATATTCCAAGGTCACAAGTACTTGTACAGAGCTCACTGTTGACGTAAATCTTCATAGTCCTTTGTCACACTAAGGTGTATATATGGCTTCCTTCGCATATATTTGAGAATCTGATTCCCGAGGCAGACTTGTGTTCTGACTGATTCTTGCTTCTGACCAAACTATTGCGAACCGGATTATTGGGATTCACGATCATATGTTGTCCAGTCGCCGTGTCATATCTTTTACCGATGCCGTATTGAGGAAAATTGGATGACTTATGTTGGAGACCCTCGAGAGTATGCTGCTAAGGAAGACCGGGCATCGTGCTTCAGAAGCTCCCCCCTTAAATACTTGCTAGGGAGGAGTCGGTGCCTTATGCCGAAATTTTTTGCGGTTGCTTCCTAAATAAGAAAGAGTACCTTGCACGAGAAATCATCCATGTATCATACTAAGGAAGACAGATAAATCCTGCCTTCGAAGCTTCTCTGGTAGCTTGCGAGGGAAGACTGGATTGGTTACACCAGAAGCCTCACATTGTGATATGCGGACCGATTACCACATACATACCATCTTAATATTTTTGCTGTTGAATACTTGTATGAAACGGGGTTTGCGGGACTATCCTCCGTGCTGAGTATTGAATGCATGCCATATTTTTGCTTGCTTCCAAGCATATCGTGTTTCAAAATCATCCTCAACGAAGAATCAAAACTTGCATCTGAATCATACCTTTGACTAAGAATATACCATCGATCTTGCACACAATTTATTTTTTGGGTGATTTGATCATTTTTGCTATGAAGGGTCCACACTGAGACAAACTTGATTATTTAGTAGCATGATTAGATATCCCCAATCTCAATGCAGTCGGCTGAGAATTCCATACTATTGCGAGGAGGACACACCAATGCAGACTTGATACTAATGGTCCATCCAGGATTTCCTTTGTATTCAGACAAGATGTTCTGAATTTCACTGCAGTCTGCTATTAACTCCATTATGTATAGCTGAATTTCCAAATATATGCATTCCTTTATGACTCTTTGGGTCCAGTGTTGGTTGATGAGCAACTTTAATAGGGTAAAGATGTGTAACACCGAAGGCCTAAAGAAAGAAAACAAAATAAATTACTAAAAGCTCACAAGCATACTACTAATAAAATTAATCAAGCACATCACATATTACTGCTACTCATAGAATAATATGCATGCACACCTAAGCACACAAATCTTGTAGAAACTCCGGTATTACGGTCTAATATGTTGTTACGGTGTGCACGAAAGTGAAATCCCTATGCGGAAGGAGTTGGCGTAACTAAGGCTACACCATGCGTTGGCTGATGGATACAGGGGCGAGGAAGGACTTGGCGAGTAAATAGAGAGACACAAGGTCACGACCACATCATCATCAAGCATACGAAGGGAATCATACACGTCCAAAGAATGAAATGACAGGGCAAGATAACAGTGGAAGACTCGGTTTATTGGCATTGCCCTTTTCTGATAACAAAGATCAGCAAGGGTTGCCAAGGGGACGAGATGGAGGGCAAGATCCGGGATAGAAACAAGCCTATCATCGGAATAATAGGGGTGGGTTATGGAAAGATATCGACGCGATATCTGAGCATTACTCATGCGAATGGTGCCTGGAACACTCGGCACCAGGGTATCACTCTGCTGGGACAGAGATGACACCGAACACCAAAAAGCAGGCATGCTAAGAAAGAGGGTGCAGGTAGTGGATCGAAACCGATGCCACCTACACTCACAAGATTAACCGCTAGCGACTAAATAATAATCTATATGCATGATATGCGATAAACAAATGCAGCAATCAAGTGCAACAAACCAACTTGGGTTAATACTACCGTTTCCTAACGTTCGCACAGGCAAGGGCATCCTACAGCCATACCTGCTCTAATACCAAGCCTTTGGCACCTCGGCTTAGATAAACTGGAACGCCCCGTATTCCAGCCCAGAGATCGAGGAGAAGTCTTTCGGAATACGACACTGCTTACATTGAACAAACCATCTCTTTATTACAATCTATATTTGGTACAAGGGGTTCCGATATAACAAGGAATTACATCGGCACGGTGCTATGTTGGTTTTCCCTTGAAGAGGAAAGGGTGATGCAGCAAATTAGTGTAAGTATTTCCCTCAGTTTTTGAGAACCAAGGTATCAATCCAGTAGGAGGCCACACACGAGTCCCTCGCACCTACACAAACAAATAAAATCCTCGCAACCAACACAATAAAGGGGTTGTCAATCCCTTCATGGTCACTTACAAAAGTGAGATCTGATAGATATGATAAGATAATATTTTTGGTATTTTTATGATAAAGATGCAAAGTAAATAAAGCAAAATAAAAACGGCACCAGAAATAGCTTGTTAACGGGAGATTAATATGATGGAAAATAGACCCGGGAGCCATAGGTTTCACTAGTGGCTTCTCTCGAGAGGATAAGTATTACAGTGGGTAAACAAATTAATGTTGAGCAATTGACAAAATTGAGCATAGTTATGAGAATATCTAGGTATGATCATGTATATAGGCATCACATCCGAGACAAGTATACCGACTCCTGCCTGCATCTACTACTATTACTCCACCCATCGACCGCTATCCAGCATGCATCTAGAGTATTAAGTTCAAAAGAACATAGTGACGCTTTAAGTAAGATGACATGATGTAGAGGGATAAACTCATGCAATACGATATAAACCCCATCTTGTTATCCTCGATGGCAACAATACAATATGTGCCTTGCTGCCCCTACTGTCACTGGGAAAGGACACCGCAAGATTGAACCCAAAGCTAAGCACTTCTCCCATTGCAAGAAAGATCAATCTAGTAGGCCAAACCAAACTGATAATTCGAAGAGACTTGCAAAGATAACCAATCATACATAAAAGATTTCAGAGAAGATTCAAATATTGTTCATAGATAAACTTGATCATAAACCCGCAATTCACCAATCTCAACAAACACACCGCAAAAGAAGATTACATCGAATAGATCTCCACGAGAATCGTGGAGAACTTTGTATTGAGATCCAAAGAGAGAGAAGAAGCCATCTAGCTAATAACTATGGACCTGAAGATCTGATGTAAACTACTCACACATCATCGGAGAGGCTATGGTGTTGATGTAGAAGCCCTTCGTGATCAATGCCCCTCCGGCGGAGCTCCGGAAAAGGCCCCTAGATGGGATCTCATGGGTACAGAAGGTTGCGGCGGTGGAATTAGGTTTTTGGCTCTGTATCTGGTAGTTTGGGGTACGTAGGTATATATAGGAGGAAGAAGTACATCGGTGGAGCAACTTGGGCCCCATGAGGGTGGAGGGCGCGCTTGGGGGCGGGGATAGGCGCGCCCCCTACCTCGTGCCTTCTTGGTAGTTTTCTTGACGTAGGGTCCAAGTCCTCTGGATCACGTTCGTTCCAAAAATCATGTTCCCGAAGGTTTCATTCCGGTTGGACTCCGTTTGATATTCTTTTTCTGCGAAACTCTGAAATAGGCAAAAAAACAGCAATTCTGGGCTGGGCCTCCGTTTAATAGGTTAGTCCAAAAAATAATATAAAACTGTATAATAAGGCCCAATAATGTCCAAAACATAATATAATATAGCATGGAACAATCAAATATTATAGATACGTTGGAGACGTATCAAGCATCCCCAAGCTTAATTCCTGCTCGTCCTCGAGTAGGTAAATGATAAAAGCAGAATTTTTGATGTGGAATGCTACTTGGCATAATTTCAATGTAATTCTCTTAATTGTGGTATGAATATTCAGATCTGAAAGATTCAAGACAAAAGTATAATACTAACTTAGAAATAATAATACTTCAAGCATACTAACTAGGCAATTATGTCTTCTCAAAATATCATGGCCAAAGAAAGTTATCCCTACAAAATCATATAGTTTGGCTATGCTCTATCTTCACCACACAAAGTATTTAAATCATGCACAACCCCGATGACAAGCCAGGCAATTGTTTCATACTTTTGGTTTTCTCAAACTTTTTCAATTTTCACACAATACATGAGCGTGATGTAGCGACCAGACCTCAGACGGTCCAATCTCTGTGCTCCGGTGTCATCCCTGGATCAGTAATGCTGACACCACACAGTACTTGAAGGATTTATAGTAGAGTAGCAATCACACACTTATTACATCGAGTGTCTCAAAAGAGAACTTATTACAATAAACATGGCTTAAGGCCATCTAACAATGATAACAGCGGAAAGCATGGAAGATAAGTGAGTCCATCAACTCCAACGGCATCACTGAGTATAGAACCTCGACCTAAAACTCCTTAATCGTCATCTGTAAAGTCTGCAACATTAACGTCGCAGCCCGAAACGGGTCAGCACATGGAATATGCTGGCAAGGTAACACATAGAGAATAATGGAAAGACACAGCTATTCTACATGCATATTTGGCTGGTGGAAAAGCTCTATGGTTACAGTTTTGCGTAAAGCCAATTTTTCCCTACTGCAAAGGAGTAAATTTATTTAACTATTATGGTGGTTGTTAAACATTGAGAATGGTTGACAACATCCTCAATCCCAATTAAAATAATCATCATTAAATCCCAACAACATTAATTATAGTAACATGATGAGATTCACTTGATAATCCAGATACTAGATACTCAAGATGTCCATAACCAGGGACACGGCTAACCATGATTAGTTTATACACTCTGCAGAGGTTTGCGCACTTTTCCCCACAAGACTCGATCGCCTCCGTTTGGTTTCTCGCATTACATGGTGTTTGAGAAACGGATGACCGAGACATAGTCTTTCAGAAGCACTAGCACCTTGCGATGGGTAGACCGTACCACCTACATCCCCTACATCTGCTAGTCTACCACTGTAAGAGTTCGCACGACTTAGTCAACTATGCTAGAGCCCATAATAGCTTGTGGCTGCACACGGAAGTTTCTAGCATGAATATTCTCCTGATCCCTTTGAACCTGGGTGGCGGTCCAAAAGAAAACAGGCAATCCTGGAATAGCCAGGTGCCTCAATCCACCCAGATGTGTATTTAAGTTGCCACCTTAGATAAACCATTGATTAAAAAAAACTCACATCTGTCATGGATATCACCCACCCAATCCACGTCTATAGCATAGCATAGCAATAATAAGCAAACGTAGAAGTAACTCCCAAAGGTTTGATAATAAACAGGTAATAGGTACTACCTCAACTACTTCCCAAACCCACAATTTAATTAGATCCTAATCATGCAATGTGTAAGGATTGATCTAATGCAATAAAACTGGGTAGTAGAAGGTATGATCAAAGTTTTACTTGCCTTACTGATGATCCGGGAAACCTAGCGATTCGAAGTAACAAGTGGCGCACTCCGGTTACTCTATCGCAAACAAACAAGCATACAATAAGTACTCAACTAATGCATGGGTAAAACTCAAATAAGAGATCTAACCAGAAGGTTCAACTTAAGAACTCCGGTTGGCAAAAAGAATCAAATCGAACGAAGCAACGAAAAACAAACGGCAAAAGAAATAGGCTTCGTTTACTATTCTGGATCTAAGGCAATTTTTACAGAAGCAAAAACTTGTTTAAGTTGGTTAAATGGAAAGAGGGTTTTGAGACTAAACTCCAGGCGCTTTAATCGCTTGATTCCTATAAACGACCAAAAAGACAACTAAAACGAAAATTAGATCAGAAATCGCGGATTTCATCTGAGAAAAACAAAAACGACGAACAGTTTATTGAACGAACGTTCATTAGATGGATCTAAATGACGAACACGTTCGTTAAAATGTACGAATCGAGCGAATGCTCGCTAAATAGAATAAACCGAAATAAAACCGATCTGATAAAAAAAATAAACCGTGGCTTTAAAAAAACTAGGCGGTTTTCTAAAGAAAACCGCCGGCGACGGCGGCTACCTCGGGCGGCGGGTCTGGCGAAGCGGCGGGGCGGCTCCGGCGAGCGGGCGGGGCGGCGGCGGCGCGGCGAGGCGGCGGTGCGGATCGGGCGGCGGCGCGGATCGGCCGCTAGGGTTTGGGGCGGCTCGGGCTGGCTGGCTCGGGCCCCGCGCGGCGGCTTATAAGGGTTGCCCCGGGCGGAGTCCCGCTCGGGTACGGCCTGGAGTCGGTTCACGTTTTTTTTGTTTTACATATTAACACACAGAAAAACAAATAAAGTAAATACTAAACGGACTCCAAAAATCCCGAAGTAAATTTTCCCCGACTTCTAAAATCAAGCCGGACAAAGTGAACATTTATTTGGGGCCTAAATGCAATTTAGAAAAACGCGTATTTTTCCTAAATTCAAATAAAATAGCGAAAAATTCCGGGATAAAATCTTATTTGATTTTATTATTAAACCCTCAATATTTCTATATTTTGGGAAAGTCATTTTATTCCCTCTCTCATATTTTTGTAATAGAAATTATTGAAGATAAAATAAATAAAATCAAATGATCCTATTTTCAAAATTTGAGACAACTCAATTATGAAAATAACGAAATCCCCAACTCTCTCTCCAAGGGTCCTTGAGTGGAGGAAAATTTCTAGGATCAACCAAAATGCAATAAATATGATATGCAATGATGATCTAGTGTATAACATTCCAAATTGAAAATTTGGGATGTTACAAACCTACCCCCCTTAAGATGAATCTCGCCCTCGAGATTCGGGTTGGCTAGAAAATAGGTGAGGGTGGTCCTTCAGCAAATCTTCCTCTCGCTCCCAGGTGGCTTCTTCCTCCGTGTGGTGGCTCCACTGAACTTTGCAAAACTTGATAACCTTGCTGCGGGTTACTCGGCTGGCATACTCAAGAATCTTGATGGGTTTCTCCTCATAGGTCAAATCACTGTCCAACTGAATCGCTTCCAATGGCATTGTATCTCTTAGTGGTATATCAGCCATCTCCGCATGGCATCTCTTCAACTGGGAAACATGGAATACATCATGAACTCCTGACAATCCTTCGGGCAATTCCAACTTGTAAGCCACTTCTCCCATACGTTCCAAAACTCGATATGGTCCTACAAAACGTGGCGCTAACTTTCCCTTAACTCCAAAACGCTTAATTCCTCATAGTGGAGATACTCGAAGATAAACTCGGTCTCCGACTTCGTAAATTGTCTCCTTGCATTTAGAATCTGCGTAGCTCTTCTGCCTGGACTGGGCTACCTTGAGCCTATCGCGAATCAACTTCACCTTATGTTCAGACTCCTTAATCAAATCAGGTCCAAACAACTGGCGGTCTCCAACTTCGTCCCACGACAACGGTGTCCTGCACCTCCTTCCGTACAAGGCTTCGAAAGGGGCCATCTTCAAACTGGATTGATAGCTATTGTTGTAAGAGAATTCTGCATACGGCAAATTCTCATCCCAACTAGATCTGTAATCTAGCGCACAAGCTCTTAGCATATCCTCCGAGATCTGGTTGACTCTCTAAGTCCGTCCATCTGTCTGTGGGTGGAAAGCTGTGCTAAACTCTAGTCTGGTTCCCAAAGTCTCATGCAACTGATTCCAGAACCTTGAAGTAAACTGGGTTCCTCTATCTAATACAATGCTCCTTGGAACTCCATGCAGACATACGATCCTGGTTATGTATATCTTTGCCAACTTTGCACTGGTATAGGTAGTCTTCACTGGAATGAAATGAGCTACTTTTGTCAAACGATCGACTACAACCCATATCGAGTCATAGCCTGAACGTGTTCTGGGCAATCCTGTAATAAAATCCATGCCTACTGTCGGTGTCAAAACCGGCGGATCTCGGGTAGGGGGTCCCGAACTGTGCGTCTAGGCCGGATGGTAACAGGAGGCAAGGGACACAAAGTTTTACCCAGGTTCGAGCCCTCTCGATGGAGGTAAAACCCTACGTCCTGCTTGATTAATATTGATGATATGGGTAGTACAAGAGTAGGTCTACCGCGAGATCAGAGAGGCTAAACCCTAGAAGCTAGCCTATGGTATGATTGTTGATGTGTATGTTGTCCTACGGACTAAAACCCTCTGGTTTATATAGACACCGGATAGGATTAGGGTTACATAGAGTCGGTTACAATGGTAGGAGATATTCATATCCGTATCGCCAAGCTTGCCTTCCACGCCAAGGAAAGTCCCTTCTGGACACGGGACGGAGTCTTCAATCTTGTATCTTCATAGTCCAGGAGTCCGGCTGAAGGTATAGTTCGGCTATCCGAACACCCCCTAATCCAGGACTCCCTCAGTAGGCCCTGAACTAGGCTTCAATGATGACGAGTCCGGCGTGCAGTTTGTCTTCGGCATTGCAAGGCGGGTTCCTCCTCCAAGTACTTCATAGAAGATTTTGGACACAAAGATAGTGTCCGGCTCTGCAAAATAAGTT
This sequence comes from Triticum aestivum, assembly GCF_018294505.1. Classification (NCBI taxonomy): domain Eukaryota; kingdom Viridiplantae; phylum Streptophyta; class Magnoliopsida; order Poales; family Poaceae; genus Triticum; species Triticum aestivum. Next base: position 352,166,200 of record NC_057794.1, read on the forward strand.
TCCACATATTGCCATAGAGAGAATAATATTTACACAAATCTAATCTGCTGACGTATTCCATAGCGTGACACACCACGGCCAAGCCTTTATCCGAGTCGTTTCAGTATCCCACCTCAGCGCGTTATGCGAGGTGGTTTCCTTGGCACGTCTTGTCAAAGCAGAGATCATGTCCCCTTATTCCGGGATTCTCATCAATACGGACGTGGGTAACCCAACCGCTTCTAGGACTCTTAGATCATAGGCAAGTCCAAACGGACACGGAGAGGATGCTCGATACCCACCCTCTTTATAAAGGAACGAGGCCTTTTATTTTCCCCTCCCGTGCTCAATTGAATCCTTCCCCCACCTCAAGCTCAAACGCCCAAAGTTCAGGTCAGGTGCTCCGAACGTTCAGTCATGTCCGGATCTAGCCTTCAAGGCTGATGGGTGCCTTCTTCCGTCATGGAAGAAGACATCAAAAAGTTGAGGGAGGCCAGATATCTGACCGCCGAGATTCTGCATCGGCTGCCTCCCCGGGGGCAGGCCGTCCCCTTCCCCGAACCCAACGAGAGCGTCGTGTTCGTCTCCCACTTCCTCCGAGGTCTAGGCCTTGCATTGGATCCTTTTTTCAGGGGCTTGATGTTTTACTACGGGCTAGATTTCCATGATCTAGCTCCGGACTCCTTTCTTCATATCACGACATTTATTGTTGTGTGCGAGGCCTTCCTCCGGGTTACCCCTCACTTTGGCCTATGGCTCAAGACCTTTGAAGTAAAACCGAGGATGATCAAGGGGCAACATGCGGAGTGTGGAGGCGCCTCAATACACAAGATTACGGGAGCTGCATGGCCCAAAGGTTCCATTCCAGAGGTGTCTGAATTGTGGCAACAGGAGTGGTTCTACATCACGGCTCCTAGAAGTGCCAAGTGGGCGGCCGCCCCTGTCTTCCACCCAGGCCCTCCACCACTGCTGATGTCATGGATTAGCAGAGGATTGAGCTGGGGTCTGGCCAAGGACATGCCTATACTGCAAAGCTGCATTCAAGATCTCTTTAATGGAGATTTCAGTTTGGTCGTGGTAACACAAGTTATGTTGGTTCGTCAAGTCCAGCCTTGCAAACGTCGGCCTCTTCGCTTGTGGGAGTTCAATCCCGAGGGACCGCGTGCCATTTGAATTTCCTCGGCCTGACACACGAGGAGATGTACAAGTTGTTCTTCGGACATCAAGTGGAGTGTCCGGAAATTACCGAGGACGTGGGCTTGAGTAGCAACCGTGCCGCCGAGCAGGTAAGGCATCTTCCGACCGAGCGTACTACCTCTCCTTTGATGCGGAGTTATTTCTGAGAGTTTGCTTTTTGACCAGGACTGGCTAACGAAGGCGAAGTTGATTCGGTGCTCGGCCCCCCTACCTAAGGGTTTGGAAAATCCGATATTGGAAAAAATGCTCCAGACCGCACCTTGCCCGGAGCCCTTGAAGGAAAATCCGAGCGGTCGCGGGCCCCAAACGCTGGCTGCTCCAGCCGAGGGAGCGAGCGTCTTCACGAAGGAAGACGACCAGAAGAGGAAAAGGATTGCGTCTAGGGATTCAGAAGCCGAAGCTTCGGAACGGGAGAAGAAGTCTCCCACAGAGGGTCCTACCCCGGGGGGTGCGGTCGTCACACAAAGTCCTCGGGGGGATCAATTCTCCCACGAGTCGTAAGTGACCCAAAATACCTTAATAGTACAGATATGTCGTCTTTTCTTGTGAGAAGATAACCACTGCATGTATCTTTGCAGTTCGGGCCTTAGCCCCTCTCAAATGAGTTTGTCTTCGGGGGATCTTCTTCTAGAGATGATGGAGAGCGAAACGCCTCCTCCGGACTCCTCCGCTCCGGAAGTGGGCGACCCTGAAGTGTCGTCGCGGAGGGCCTCTCCGAGTCCGGCGAGGCCAGAAGATAATCCCGTCGACCCTCGAAGTTCCCAGTGTCCGGCTCCCGAAGAGAGCAGACAAACGAGTCCGGCACCGTCTAGTGTGCGGTCGGATGTTCTGAGGGAGTTGGTGGGGCGAGCGGCCATCTCAGAAGAACACCGTGTGCTGATGAATACGGTGATGGAGAGAATCTTGTCCGCCGAAAGCGGATTGCATAAAGCTTTTATGAGTCTACTGACAGGTTTTGAGGTACGTAAAATAATGTATGATAGTCCTACACATGCTAAGTGTGCCCTGTGTAGATAGTAGCCCCTGAGACTCTGGTTGTCGTTGGGAACAACGACGATCAGAGGATCATAATCCCAGGTAGTAACCATACTGTTTTATGAGCAGGTGATGGAAGCTCCGGTGGCTAGCCGGACTAGCGAGTTTGCCCATTTAAAATGGCAGTTGGATGCGGCAGACGCCGACATCGAGCTTGTTAACAAAAGGCTTGACGAGGCGCAGGGTAGGTGTTATTATCTGGTAAACGCCGCATAGTAAGAGCAGCATGAAGCCAGTATATTTAACATGTTATTACTGCAGATGGAGCTGCCACTGTTGAAACCTTGCGGGCGGAACTTGCCCGAGCCAAGGAACAAGCAAGATTGGGTAATGCGGCTGCTTTGAAGGCGGCCGAAGAGTTGCGAGCCGAGAAGGCCGCGCATGTCGAGAGCCGAGATAAGATGGCCAATATGGTCGTAGAATTAAAAGCCGTTGTCGACCATTGCCGGGCTCTTGAAAAGGAAAACCAGGCGAAGGCATCGGACCTTGAGAAGGTTGCTGCAACGGGAAAAGACCTCCGCTCTGCTATGAGGGCAAAGAAGGAGGAGCTACGGGAAGCCGGGGATATTGTAGCCGGGAAATCCTTTATGCTGCAGACGAAGTTTGGAGATCCACGGTATGCCCCTCTAGATCGGCTGTGGAGTTCGGAGGATGCGTATATGGATTTGGCGGCGAGCGCTGCGGATGCGGCCAAGTACTTCAAGGGTCAAACAGACCATGAAGTGGACCAGCTGTTTTGGACACAATTCCATTCTCCCGAGCGTCCACTTTCGTTGTCTGACCAACTAGCTAAATGGGCCGAACTAAATAGGTTGTCCGGACTCGCCATGAGGTCTATTGTGGATCAGCTATGGCCGGAAAGGCTAAAACCGAACAGCTATTTTGGCTTGGTGCAGCAGTTTCTTGACGTGGTGTCGCGCATTAATGCGACGAAGAGGTCGGCGTGTATAGAAGGCGCACGAATGGCCTTTGCCCGTGCTAAAGCATACTGGGCGGAGATGGATGCTACCACTATTGCAGCGCAGGATTCGGCCATAGGTCGAAGGGCTGCTGAGCACTACTTTGAGGAAGTTCTTGAGGGTGCTCGTTTGATAGAGACCCAGTGCTCAAAAAATATTATGTTTGAGTGACATGTAATCTCATTCTAAGCGAAATGCTTTTATAAATTTTCATAAGGATACTTTTATACTTTTGCCTGAAAGTAATGTGATGCCTCCTGGGTGGCCGTTTATGTATACATGTGTATAACCTGAAAGATTGCAGTCGTTGGCTTCAACCCCCACGCATATAATGCAGAGGTGTTCGCAGAAACACATGTTCACACTTAACCCAATGTCTTGGTCCTATTAAGGAGGTGATAGCGGAGCGAGCGAGGCAACCGGACTATAATGCTTTAACACTTTCACTTAGCCATAGGAGTTTGACAGTGGGGCTACTAGATAGCCCCTGGTGGCTCCACACTCTCCCGATCCCGGGGTGCGTATATGCCTGGCTGGAAAGTGGCCCTTCGTTAAGGCGGAGGAATTCTAACATTCCCATGGGTCATCGAGTGGTTGACCAGTCTCGCGCTAGATCATGACAGTCAGTTTTCGGCTTTTTCTACTGAGGTGCTTGTCCGGATGAACTAGGGCACAATCGCAGTAGTTCTCCTGGTGCTACCTTAGCCGGTAAAGCAGAACGTAAGGCACCAAAACACAGGAGCTGGGCAAACCCAACATTTGACCAAAGACAATGATTCGGAGATGATGCATATAGGGCCAAACTCGCGACGCCGAACACTCCCTAAGGTATTCGGTCTTTGTGGTATAAACCGGGCCTAAATAATGGCCTTCGTAAGAAGCCCCTTATGTCCAGGTACGTGCATTGGTCTGGCGTGGCCACATGCCAAGACGTCAGCATCCTTCTCAACGGTGGATATGTATCAACAAGAGACAGTAAAAAAGGTTTACGCAGGGTCTTAATCTAAAAAGAATCCTTGGAGCGGGTCCCTGCTGCACGTCTGCGCCTGTGTCTCCGTTGTGCCGTATCCTGGACGGGTGTGGCACGATGATCGTCTGTAAAAGAGAGGAATTTAGGTGAAAAAGGTTGTCGTGCAAAAAGATAATTAAAGAAACTATGCATAATTCAAGATGAGGAGGAATGGCCACATGTCTGCGCGCGTTGAGCCCCTTGTAAATAGGGGTGTGACCATTTATTCAGTATAAGTAGCGGCGCCGGACTCGATTAGTTGTGTGTGAGGTCTTGACGACCTATGGGGCGCTTTAGCTAGTCCGGGCGCCTTTAGTGTGTGGCTGCCAAGGCAGCCTCACTCTCTTCGGCGCGCAGAGATCGCTTGATATTTTCGTGCACTAAAATGATGCCGCGTGGACTGGGCATCTTGAGTGTGAGGGAGGCGTAGTGTGGTATTGCATTAAAGCGAGCGAAAGCTTCGCGCCCGAGCAGTGCTTGATAGCCACTTTGAAACGGAGCGATGTGGAAGGTTAAATGCTCGCTACAGAAGATATCGCGGGAGCCGAATATAACTTGTAGTAGGCGGGAGCCTGTACAACGAGCCCCTGGGCCTGGCGTTACTCCTTTGAAGGTAGTATTGCTATGGTGAATTTGTGTTGGGTCTAACCCCATCCCGCGGATTGTATCCTCGTATATTAGGTTTAGGCTGCTGCCGCCGTCCATCAAGACTCGTGTGAAGTGATATCCGCCAATTACTGGGTCTAATACCAAGGCAGCCCATCCTGCGTGTCGGATACTTGCTGAGTAATCGCGATGGTCGAAAATGATCGGTTGAGACGACCATTGGCAGGACTTCGCGGTGACAGGCACTTGGGTATATTTTCCTCGGGGTGCCGCATTGTTTTTTTCCTTGATCATGTGTAGTACGTTTATTGTTTTGACTTCTGGTGGGAATTTCTTTTGTTCCCCAATGTCTTGCTTGGGAGGCTCGTCCTCGTCTTCACTTGGTGTATCCTCCCCCTTGTGTACGGCGTTGAGCTTGCCGGACTGCTTGAAGACCCAACATTCTCTGTGGGTATGATTAGCGGGCTTGCTAGGGGTACTATGTATCTAACATACCTGGTCCAAAATTTTGTTGAGGCTGGATGGTTCATCCCTGGTGCCTTTAGTGGGCGGCTTTTGACCTGGCCGAGAGCTTTTGAATCCGGCATTTACTGTCGTGCCCTTCGTGCTGTCTTCTTTATTCCGGCGTTTGCTATTGTTGTTGCGCCATGATTTCTCGTTTCCATCTCTAACTTCAGATGTACTGGGGTCATTGGTGCTGCATCTGGCTAGCCAGCTATCCTCACCCGCGCAAAAGCGGGTCATGAGGTTTGTTAATGCGGCCATCGTTCTCGGCTTATTTTGGCTGAGGTGTCTGGCGAGCCATTCGTCACGGACGCTATGCTTGAAAGCTGCCAAGGCTTCGGCGTCCGGACAGTCGGCAATCTGGTTCTTTTGAGTGAGAAACCTATTCCAAAGCTTTTGGGCTGACTCTCCATGCTGTTGAGTTATATGACTCAAATCGTCCGCATCCGGAGGTCAGACATAAGTTCCTTGAAAATTTTCCCGAAAGGCATCTTTGAGCTCTTCCCAACTTCCAATGGAGCTTTCGGGGAGGCCTTTGAGCCAGTGACGAGCTGGCCCTTTGAGCTTGAGGGGTAAGTATTTGATGGCGTGGAGATCATCTCCTTGAGCCATATGGATATGAAGGATATAGTCCTCAATCCAAACCCCAGGGTCTGTTGTCCCATCGTATGCCTCTATGTTTACGGGCTTGAATCCCTCTGGAAATTCATGGTCTAGCACCTCATCGGTGAAACATAGGGGGTGTGTGGCACCCCTATAACTGGGTGTACTGCGTTGTTCTGATGCTTGTTGTGTTGCATTGTATGCTGGGGCGCGCTTGCGTGGTCCATAGATGGATCTTGTTGCGTCGTCCTTTGGGTGCGAGCCCTCGCGTGGGTCGCGTGTTGTATTGTGAGCGGCATTGTATGCCTTTCTGTGTTGATAGAGGGGTTGTCCATCCGACCAGGTGGTTTCTTTGATATTTGGTTGTGGGGGGTTGGAGGCCTCCTCGTCGAATTCGGGTAGCAGCTTCCGCTTTGGGTAGCTCTTTGAGGGGCAATCGTCGCCGTACATTGCTGCTGTATTAAGTATTTTACTCCATCTGAATTGGAGTTTGTTTTACGCGGCCTTGAGCCTTCGCTTCTGCTTTTTAAGGCTCCTTGCGGTGGCAACGAGCCTTTCGCAGGCATTCTGATGCTCCGGGTGCCTGTTCGGCGTTATGTCGTCCGGAACATTATCCCTGATAGGATTTGTTTGTTCGGTTTGGATATCCGGATTCTCGTTGTCTGGCAGCGGTTCGCCCTGCTCCAGCGTTGGGTCTGTGTGATCGCTATTTCTGTCGAGGCGGGATTTGGGGCTGCGCTTGCATCGCCGTTTTGACTGCTTTTCGAGGGAACGGGCCTTCGGTGCGTCCTTCCGCTCCTCGTCGTCATCTTTTGGTGCATCCACCGTGTATTCGTCATATGACGAGGTGGCGTTCCAGGGCCCAACAGGCGCTGGTTCTTCATTGTCTCCTTCATCGGCATCCATACCGTCGATGTCTTCGGAGTCAAAGTCGAGCATGTCGGTTAAATCGTCGACAGTGGCTACAAAGTGGGTGGTGGGTGGGCTTTGAATTTCTTCATCGTCCATACTCCAACCTTGCTGACCGTAGTCCGGCCAGGGCTCTCCTGATAAAGAGAGAGACTTCAGTGACTTCAGGATATCGCCGAAAGGCGAGTGCTGAAAGACGTCCGCGGCCGTGAACTCCATGATCGGCGCCCAATCGGATTCGATCGGCAGGGGCGCGGAGGGTTCGGAGTCCGGAGAAGAATCCGGCTTCGTGGAGTCACGAGTCTCGCAGAGTACGGGGCTGGTGTTCGTCTCAACCACCATTGGGATCACAGCCCCCGAGGTGGCGTCCAACTGCCCATCCTCGATTAGCGTGACTGGCTCCAAACTAAGGGTCGGAGCCGACGCGGGTGCGGCCTCCAGGGCACTGTTTGGTGGTAGAGCTAGATCATGCTCGTTGTGACAGTGCGGCGCGCTCAGCGGTGGTTCGAGTCCATCGAAGATCAAGTCCCCGCGGATGTCAGCCGTGTAGTTTAAACCCATCCTCGATTGGCGTGACTGGCTCCGGACTAAGGGTCGGAGCCGACGCGGGTGCGGCCTCCAGGGCACTGTTTGGCGGCAGAGCTAGATCATGCTCGTCGTGACAGTGCTGCGCGCTCAGCGGTGGTTCGAGTCCGTCGAAGATCAAGTCCCCGCGGATGTCAGCCGTGTAGTTTAAATTTCCGAATCTGACCAGACGGCCAGGGGCGTAGCTTTCGATGTGCTCTAGATGGCCAAGTGAATTGGCCCGCAGTGCGAAGCCGCCAAAGACGAAGATCTGTCCGGGGAGGAAGGTCTCACCCCGGACTGCATCGCCATTGATGATCGTAGGAGCCATCGGGCCTGACGGCGACGGCACAGAGGAACTCTCAATGAAAGCACCAATGTCGGTGTCAAAACTGGCGGATCTCGGGTAGGGGGTCCCGAACTGTGCGTCTAGGCCGGATGGTAACAGGAGGCAAGGGACACGAAGTTTTACCCAGGTTTGGGCCCTCTCGATGGAGGTAAAACCCTACGTCCTGCTTGATTAATATTGATGATATGGGTAGTACAAGAGTAGATCTACCGCGAGATCGGAGAGGCTAAACCCTAGAAGCTAGCCTATGGTATGATTGTTGATGTGTATGTTGTCCTACGGACTAAAACCCTCCGGTTTATATAGACACCGGATAGGGTTAGGGTTACATAGAGTCGGTTACAATGGTAGGAGATCTTCATATCCGTATCACCAAGCTTGCCTTCCACGCCAAGGAAAGTCCCTTCCGGACACGGGACAGAGTCTTCAATCTTGTATCTTCATAGTCCAGGGGTCCGGCTGAAGGTATAGTTCGGCTATCCGAACACCCCCTAATCCAGGACTCCCTCACCTAGCTTATCCCACTTCCATTCGGGTATCGGCAATGGTTGTAGCAATCCTGCTGGCTTCTGATGCTCTGCCTTCACTCTCTGACATACATCACAAACTGCTACGTACTCTGCAATATCCTTCTTCATTCCGGTCCACCAGAAAATATCCTTCAAATCTAAATACATCTTGGTATTTCCTGGGTGAATCGAATATGGTGAATCATGGGCCTCTTGCAGAATTAGCTTTCTAATCTTCGGATCATTTGGTACATAGACACGGTCTTCAAACCATAAGGTATCGTGCTCATCCTCACGAAATCCCTTAGCTTTTCCTTTGCTAATTTTCTCCTTAATAGAAGCAATCTCCTTATCAGTCCTTTGGGCTTCTCTGATTTTATCCATCAATGTAGACTGAATCTCCAATGCTGCTACATAGCCTCTTGAAACTATTTCTAAACATAACTCTCGAAGATTTTTTGCTAACTCCCTTGGTAATTCTCCCGTCGTTAGGGTGTTGACATGGCTCTTACGGCTTAATGCGTCAGCTACTACGTTAGCCTTCCCGGGGTGATAATGCAATTTCATTTCATAATCCTTCATGAGCTCCAACCATCTCCTTTGTCTGAGGTTCAACTCCTTCTATGTGAAAATATACTTCAAACTCTTATGATCCGTATACACTTCGCAATGGTTTCCCATCAGAAAATGTCTCCAAGTCTTCAGTGCATGCACTACGGCTGCTAACTCCAAATCATGCGTAGTATAATTCAACTCATAAGGCTTAAGCTGTCGTGAGGCATATGAAACAACTCTCCCTTCCTGCATAAGCACTGCTCCAAGTCCTCGACGTGAAGCGTCGCAATACACCTCATAATCCTTGGTCTGGTCTGGCGAAATCCACACTGGTGAAGTAACCAAACGTTTCTTCAACTCTTGAAAACTAGTCTCACATTCCTCCGTCCATATGAACTTGGTATCCTTCTTCAACAACTCAGTCATAGGCTTCGCAATCTTTGAGAAATTCTCAATAAACCTCCGGTAGTATCCTGCGAGTCCAAGAAAACTCCGGATCTCTCCCACGGTGGTTGGTGCTTCCCACTTGGTCACGGTATCAACTTTAGTGGGATCTACTGCTATACCTTCTCCGGATATAACGTGTCAGAGAAATCCAACTTCCTTCAACCAAAACTCACATTTGCTAAATTTGGCATATAATTGATGTTCTCTGAGCTTTCCAAGAACCAAACGCAAATGTTCCTTATGCTCCTCTTCATTCTTTGAGTAAACCAGGATATCATCAATGAACACTACGACGAACTTATCCAAGAACTCCATAAACACCTTGTTCATCATGTTCATAAAATATGCAGGTGCGTTAGTCAGACCAAATGACATAATGGTATACTCGTACAGCCCATACCTGGTGGTAAAAGCCGTCTTGGGTATATCCTGTTCCCGAATCTTCAACTGGTGGTATCCTGATCGCAGATCGATCTTGGAAAATACCTTAGCTCCTTGCAATCGATCAAACAGATCATTGATCATCGGTAGTGGGTACTTGTTCTTGATGGTTACTTCATTCAATCCTCGATAATCGACAACCATCCTTAACGATCCATCCTTCTTCTCCACTATAAGTACTGGCGATCCCCAAGGTGAAGAACTTGGGCGAATATAACCTTTATCCAGTAACTCCTTAATTTGCTTCTTAATTTCCACCAAATCCTTTGCAGGCATCCTATATGGTCTCTTTGATATTGGCCCTGTGCCTGGCAATAGCTCAATCAAAAACTCAATATCTCTATCCGGTGGCATGCCTGGCAACTCTTCTGGAAACACTTCGGGGAAATCCTTCACTACTGGTACTTCCTCCTGCACAACTCCGGTTAAACAATTTAATTGAGTCCTCTTTGGCACATGTCGGGATACACACTTGATCCTTCTCCCTTCTGGGGTGGTAAGCAAAATTGACTTACTAGCACATTAAATATTCCCTTCATACTTTGATAACCAATCCATGCCTAATATCACATCCAATCCTTGGGATTCCAATACTATTAGGTCCGAGGGAAAAACATAGTTACCAATCCTTAATGGTAACCGATCACACCATAGACTAGCCATATATTCTGCTCCAGGCGAGGTTACTAACATGGGTGACCTAAGGGCTTGGGTTGGCAGTTTATACTTATCCACAAATCCCCTTGATATGTATGAATGCGATGCACCAGTATCGAAAAGAACGAGTGCAGTAAATGACTTAACCAAAAACTTACCGATTACTGCATCCGACTGCTCTTCAACCTCCTCCACATTAACGTGGTTCACCTGTCCCCTGTTGAAAGGGTTCGGCTTCTTCCTAGAGCTTCCATTGCCATTTCCATTTTGTGATTCAGGACATTCATTGGCATAATGTCCGGTCTTGTGGCACTTAAAGCAAGTGACTTGGCTCAGGTCTTTCTTGGCTGGGGTTGATGGGTTGGTGCGGTTCTGGCCGTTGCTTCCTCCATTCCCATTACCATTCTTGGGGCCATTGTGATTGTGCGAGCTACCTCCTCCATGGGTATGCTGAAAATGTCCTCCCAGTCTAGGGGTAAAACATGGCTTCTGCTAAGCTCCTGAATTGTACTTTCCTTGTGCATACTTCCTCTTGCGATTTTCAATTTGCTGCCGCTTCCCTTCAATCATAAGAGCACGATCTACCAACTCCTGGTAGTTGTTGAAGGTTGCTACCATCAACTGCATGCTCAACTCATCCATTCAGTCGTTCCAGAAACTTCTCCTACTTTGTTGCATCCGTAGCAACGTCATCTGGGGCATAACATGCTAATTTACTAAAGTCCTCCACATACTGGCCAACTGTCCGTCCTCCTTGGCGCAAGTTGCGAAACTCTCGCTTCTTCATGGCCATAGCTCCTGCTGAAACATGGGAAGTTCGAAAAGCCTGCTGAAACTGGTCCCATGTGATAGTATCGACAGGGAAAGTGGCTGTGAAATTCTCCCACCATGATGCTGCGGGTCCTTCAAGCTGATGTGTGACAAACTTCACCTTCTCCGCATCAGTGCATCCTGCTGTGGTCAACTCTCTAGCTGTCTTGCGGAGCCAATCATCTGCTACTATCAGCTCGGTGCTACTGGAAAACACCGGCGGATTCAGCCTAAGAAAACGGGCTAAGTGATCAACAGGTGGTGGTGGGTTGTTGTTGTTCCCCTGATTCTGATTCTGGACTAGCAACTGCATCAATGTGTTCTGCTGCTGGATCAACTGGGTGAGCTCTGGTGGAAAGGTAAATCCGGGGTCACGTCTCGGAGGCATCTGAGGGTTTAGAAAAAGATGAGATTTAAGAATAGAGGGGGTCTAAAGAGAAAACACTACCCATATGCACATGAGGCAAAAGCAAACAATTCACTTCATTCAATCAAATAAGGGCATGCAATCGATCTAACTATCGCAAAAGTGCTCGGACTACTATACTTACATGGTGGACTACTACTACTAATGAGGTGGTCTACTAGAAATATTCTTCGGTTGCAGACTCCATTATATTTGCTCCTGCTTCATCCACGTAGTCATCATCGCTATCATCTGGATCCGAGTCGGTGTCGTCGATGATGATGTAGTCTTCCGAGCGAATCTCCTTGGGTTCTTTGTCTTCATCTACTGGCGTAGGGCCTCCCATAAATATTCCAATCTTCTTGATCAGATCGTCATTCTTCCCCACTAATACTTCGATTTCTTCTTCATAATCTTCACGTGTAGCCTTGAGTTCTTCCTCCAGTTCCTTGATTCTTAACCTTGCCTTCTTCAGGTCTATCATGTTGGCGCACATCTGGTTCTCTTGACTTCGAATGTGCTTGTTTAACTCCTGGATAAAAGTTGCAATTGATCTATCCTTTCTGGTGCTGATCATCTCCCAGTGCTCATCTCGGCGCCCACAAATCTGGTAGATATTATCCTTGAGATCATTGCGGTATACTTCTCCAATGCGTCCCATGGTGATGTGAGCTGCCATGCTCTTTCCTAGACTCCAAGTTGGTGCATCAAAGGAAAACTCTATGGGCTCGGTGACTGGCATGAACGTCCTTCCGGGAACTTGAACTTGAATCATCCAGCGCTCTTCTTCAGGTAAAGTGGCGTTGTAGATTCCGGTGAAGCTTGGTACTCCTATGTTCAAATATCTAGTTACTACCTTCAAGTGACGTCTAAAGGGTGTATCTTCATCCGGTTGCGTGAACTTGTTCCTTGCATCCGCCATCCTTAAGAGTAGAAAAGATGAGAGGTCAGAAGAGAAGAGAGTGAGTAGTGATCTAGGTCTTTAGCTTAGTGGTCGTGTCCTACAGTCAGCGTGTGCTCTGATACCATCTTGTAGCGACCAGACCTCAAACGGTCCAATCTTTGTGCTCCGGTGTCATCCCTGGATCAGTAATGCTAACACCACACAGTACTTGAAGGATTTATAGCAGAGTAGCAATCACACACTTATTACATCGAGTGTCTCAAAAGAGAACTTATTACAATAAATATGGCTTAAGGCCATCTAACAACGATAACAGCGGAAAGCTTGGAAGATAAGTGAGTCCATCAGCTCCAACGGCATCACTGAGTATAGAACCCCGACCTAAAACTCCTTAATTGTCGTCTGTAAAGTCTGCAACATTAACGTTGCAGCCCGAAACGGGTCAGCACATGGAATATGCTGGCAAGGTAACACATAGAGAATAATGGAAAGACACATCTATTCTACATGCATATTTGGCTAGTGGAAAAGCTCTATGGTTACAGTTTTGCGTAAAGCCAATTTTTCCCTACTGCAAAGGAGTACATTTATTTAATTATTATGGTGGTTGTTAAACGTTGAGAATGGTTGACAGCATCCTCAATCCCAATTAAAATAATCATCATTAAATCCCAAGAACATTAATTATAGTAACATGATGAGATTCACATGATAATCCAGGTACTAGATACTCAAGATGTCCATAACTGGGGACACGGCTAACCATGATTAGTTTATACACTCTGCAGAGGTTTGCGCACATTTCCCCACAAGACTCGATTGCCCCCGTTTGGTTTCTCGCACTACACGGTGTTTGAGAAACGGATGACCGAGACATAGTCTTTCAGAAGCACTAGCACCTTGCGATGGGTAGACCGTACCACCTACATCCCCTACATCTGCTAGTCTACCACTGTAAGAGTTCGCACGACTTAGCCAACTATGCTAGAGCCCATAATAGCTTGTGGCTACACATGGAAATTTCTAGCATGAATATTCTCATGATCCCTTTGAACCTAGGTGGCGGTCCAAAAGAAAACAGGCAATCCTGGAATACCCAGGTGCCTCAATCCACCCAGATGTGTATTTAAGTTGCCACCTTAGATAAACCATTGATTAAAAAAAACCTCACATCTGTCATGGATATCACTCACCCAATCCACATCTACTAGCATAGCATAGCAATAATAAGCAAACGTAGAACTAACTCCCGAAGGTTTGATAATAAACAGGTAATAGGTACTACCTCAACTACTTCCCAAACCCACAATTTAATTAGATCCTAATCATGCAATGTGCAAGGATTGATCTAATGCAATAAAACTGGGTAGTAGAAGGTATGATCAAAGTGTTACTTGCCTTGCTGATGATCCGGGAAACCTAGCGATTCGAAGTAACAAGCGGCGCACTCCGGGTACTCTATCGCAAACAAACAAGCATACAATAAGTACTCAACTAATGCACGGGTAAAACTCAAATAAGAGATCTAACCAGAAGGTTCAACTTAAGAACTCCGGTTGGCAGATAGAATCAAATCGAACGAAGCAACAAAAAACAAACGACAAAAGAAACATGCTTCGTTTACTATTCTGGATCTAAGGCAATTTTTACAGAAGCAAAAACTTGTTTAAGTTCGTTAAACGGAAAGAGGGTTTCGAGACGAAACACCAGGTGCTTGAATCGCCTGATTCCGATAAACGAGCGAAAAGATAAACTAAAACGAAAATTGGATCAGAAATCACGACCAGAAAAATCGCGGATTTAATCCGAGAAAAGAAAAAACGACGAACAGTTTAACGAACGAACGTTCGTTAGCTGGATCTAAACGATGAACACGTTCGTTAAAACGTACGAATCGAGTGAATGCTCGCTAAATAGAATAAACCGAAATAAAACCGATCTGATAAAAAAATAAAGCACGACTTTTAAAAAAACCGGGCGGTTTTCTAAAGAAAACCACTGGCGACGGCGGCTGCCTCGGGCGGCGGGTCCGGCGAGGCGGCGGGGCGGCTCCGGTGAGCGGGCGGGGTGGCGGCGGCGCGGCGAGGCGGCGGCGTGGATCGGGCGCTAGGGTTTGGGGCGGCTCGTGCTGGCTGGCTCGGGCCCCGGGCGGCAGCTTGTAAGGGTTGCCCCGGGCGGTGTCCCGCTCGGGTACGGCCCGGAGTCGGTTCGCGTTTTTTTTAAATATTAACACGCAGAAAAACAAATAAAAGAAATACTAAACGGACTCCAAAATCCCGAAATAAATTTTCCCCAAATTCTAAAATCAAGCCGGACAAAGTGAACATTTATTTGGGGCCTAAATGCAATTTTGAAAAACGTGTATTTTTCCTAAATTCAAATAAAATAGCGAAAAATTCTGGGATAAAATCTTATTTGATTTTATTATTAAACCCTCAATATTTCTATATTTTGGGAAAGTTATTTTATTCCCTCTCTCATATTTTTGTAATAGAAATTATTGAAGATAAAATAAATAAAATCAAATGATCCTATTTTCAGAATTTGAGACAACTCAATTATGAAAATAACGAAATCCCCAACTCTCTCTCCAAGGGTCCTTGAGTGGCGGAAAATTTCTAGGATCAAACAAAATGCAATAAATATGATATGCAATGATGATCTAGTGTATAACATTCCAAATTGAAAATTTGGGATGTTACACGTGAGCTATGGACATAGAACTATATGTGGAATAGAATGGTGGTTGTGGAGAAGACAAAAAAGGAGAAGATAGTCTCACATCAACTAGGCGTATCAACGGGCAATGGAGATGCCCATTAATAGGTATCAATGTGAGTGAGTAGGGATTGCCATGCAACGGATGCACTAGAGCTATAAGTATATGAAAGCTCAACAAAAGGAACTAAGTGGGTGTGCATCCAACTCGCTTGCTCATGAAGACCTAGGGCATTTTGAGGAAGCCCATCATTGGAATATACAAGCCAAGTTCTATAATGAAAAAATCCCACTAGTATATGAAAGTGATATCATAGGAGACTCTCTATCATGAAGATCATGGTGCTACTTTGAAGCACAAGTGTGGTAAAAGGATAGTAGCATTGTCCCTTCTCTCTTTTTCTCTCATTTTTTTAGTCCGGAGTCTCACCACGACTTGTGGGGGAATCATAGTCTCCATCATCCTTTGCTCACTTGGGACAATGCTCTAAAAATGATGATCATCACACTTTTATTTACTTACAACTCAACAATTACAACTCAATACTTAGAACAAAATATGACTCTATATGAAGGCCTCCGACGGTGTACCGGGATATGCAATGAATCAAGAGTGGCATGCATGGAAGAATTATGAACGATGGCTTCGCCACTAATACAATGTCAACTACATGATCATGCAAAGCAATATGACAATGATGGAGCGTGTCATAGTAAATGGAACGGTGGTAAGTTGCATGGAAATATATCTCGGAATTTCTATGGAAATGCCATAATAGGTAGGTATGGTGGCTGTTTTGAGGACGGTATATGGTGGATATATGATACCGGCAAAAAGTGCATGGTATTAGAGAGGCTAGCAATGGTGGAAGGGTGAGAGTGCGTATAATCCATGGACTCAACATTAGTCATAAATAACTCACATACTTATTGCAAAAAACTATTAGTTATCGAAACAAAGTATTGCGCGCATGCTCCTAGGGGATAGATTGGTAGTAAAAGACCATCGCTCGTCCCCGACCGCCACTCATAAGGAAGACAATCAATAAATAAATCATGCTCCGATTTCGTCACATAACGGTTCACCATACGTGCAAAATACGGGAATCACAAACTTCAACACAAGTATTCCTCAAATTCACAACTACTCAACTAGCATGAATCTAATATCACCATCTCCATATCTCAAAACAATTATCAAGTATCAAACTTCTCATAGTGTTCAACACACTCATAAGATTTTTTTACTAACCTTGAATGCCTATCATAATTAAAGCAAATTACTGCGCTGTTTTGTAGGACTCTCAAAATAATCTAAGTGAATCATGAGAGAACAATTATTTCCATAAAACAAATCCACCACCGTACTCTAAAATATATAAGTGAAGCACTAGAGCAAAAACTGTATAACTCAAAAGATATAAGTGAAGCACATAGAGTATTCTAATAATTTTCAAATCATGTGAGTCTCTCTCAAAAGGTGTGTACAGCAAGGATGATTATGGTAAACTAACAATCAAAGACTCAAATCATACAAGACGCTCCAAGCAAAACTCATATCATGTGGTGAATAAAAATATAGCTCCAAGTAAAGTTACCGATAGATGAAGACGAAAGAGGGGATGCCTTCCGGGGCATCCCCAAGCTTAGGCTTTTGGGTGTCCTTGAATTTTACCTTGGGGTTCCATGGGAATCCCCAAGCTTAGGCTCTTGCCACTCCTTGTTCCATAATCCATCAAAACTTAACCCAAAACTTGAAAACTTCACAACACAAAATTCAAAATAGAAAATCTTGTGAGCTCCGTTAGCGAAAGAAAACAAAACTCCACTTCAAGGTACTGTAAAGAACTCATTATTTATTTATATTGGTGTTAAACCTACTGTATTCCAACTTCTCTATGGTTTATAAGCTATTTTACTAGCCATATATTCATCAAAATAAGCAAACAACACACGAAAAACAGAATCTGTCAAAAACAGAACAGTCTGTAGTAATCTGTAGCTAACGCAAACTTCTGGAACCCAAAAAATTAAAAAATAAATTGCTGGACGTGAGTAATTTATCTATTAATCATCTTCAAAAATAATTAACTAAATAGCACTTTCCAAATAAAAATGGCAGCAATTCTCGTGAGCGCTAAAGTTTCTGTTTTTACAGCATGATCAAAAAGACTTTCCCCAAGTCTTCCCAACGGTTCTACTTGGCACAAACATTAATTAAACACAAAAAAACACAATCAAAACATAGTCTAGGTAAATTATTTATTACTAAACAGGATCAAAAAGCAAGGAATAAAAATAAAATTGGGTTGCCTCCCAACAAGCGCTATCGTTTAACGCCCCTAGCTAGGCATAAAAGCGAAGATAGATCTAGGTATTGCCATCTTTGGTAGGCAATCTATAAGTGGCTATCATAATAGATTCATAAGGTAATTCTATTTTATATCTAGGGAAGTGTTCCATGCCTTTCCTTAACGGAAATTGGAATCTAATATTCCCTTCCTTCATATCAATAATTGCACCAATCGTTCTAAGGAAAGGTCTACCAAGAATAATAGGACATGAAGGATTGCAATCTATATCAAGAACAATGAAATCTACAGACACATAGTTCCTATTTGCAACAATAAGAACTTCATTAATTCTTCCCATAGGTTTCTTAATAGCAGAATTCGCAAGGTGCAAGTTTAAAGAACAATCATCAAAATCACGGAAACCTAGCAAATCACACAAAGTTTTTGGAATCGTGGAAACAGTAGCACCCAAATCACACAAAGCATAGCATTCATGATCTTTAATTTTAATTTTAATAGTAGGTTCCCACTCATCATAAAGTTTTCTAGGGATAGAAACTTCCAACTCAAGTTTTTGTTCATAAGATTGCATCAAAGCATCAATGATATGTTTAGTAAAAGCTTTATTTTGACTATAAGCATGAGGAGAATTTAGCACGGATTGCAACAAGGAAATACAATATATCAAAGAGCAATTATCATAATTAAATTCCTTGAAATCCAAGATAGTGGGTTCATTAATATCTAGGGTTTTGATCTCTTCAATCCCACTTTTACCATTTTTGCATCAAGATCTAAAAACTCTGAATTTTTGGAATGCCTTCTAGGTAAAGGTGGATCATATTCAGTACCATCATTATCAAGATTCATATTGCAAAACAAAGATTTAATAGGGGACACATCAATAACTTTTAGATCTTCATCTTTATTTTCATAGAAACTAGAAGAACACGCTTTCACAAAACAATCTTTCTTAGCACGCATCCTAGCGGTTCTTTCTTTGCACTCATCAATGGAAATTCTCATGGAATTGAGATACTCATTGATATCATGCTTAGGTGGAATAGATCTAAGTTTCAAAGAATCAACATCAAGAGAAATTCTATCAACGTTCCTAGCCAACTCATCAATCTTAAGCAATTTTTCTTCAACCAAAGCATTGAAACTCTTTTGCGATGTAATAAATTCTTTAATATTAGATTCAAAATCAGAGGGCATATTATTAAAAATTCCATAATTGTAGGAATTATCATAATTATTAGAGGAATTAATAGGATACGGCCTAGGATTAAAGTTTCCTCTATATGCGTTGTTACCAAAATTATTCCTACCAACAAAATTCACAACCATAGATTCATTATTATTCTCAATCAAAGTAGACAAAGGCATATCATTAGGATCAGAAGAAACACTTGTATTAGCAAATAGTTTCATAAGATCATCCATCTTTCCACTCAAAACATTAATTTCTTCTATCGCATGCACTTTCTTATTAGTAGATCTTTCAGTGTGCCATTGAGAGTAATTAACCATAATATCATCTAAGAGTTTAGTAGCTTCTCCTAAAGTGATTTCCATAAAAGTGCCTCCCGCGGCCGGATCTAAAATATTTCTAGAAGCAAAATTCAATCCGGCATAATTTTTTGTATAATCATCCATAAATTCAAACCATATGTAGGGCAATTACGTATCATTAATTTCATCCTCTCCCAAGATTGTGCAACATGTTCATAATCAAGTTGCTTAAAATTCAAAATACCGTTTCTAAGAGAGATGATCTTAGTGGGAGGAAAATACTTAGAGATAAAAGCATCTTTGCACTTATTCCATGAATCAATACTATTTTTAGGAAAATACGAAACCAAGCTTTAGCACGATCTCTAAGCGAAAACTGGAATAGCTTCAATTTAACAATATCATTATCCACATCTTTCTTCTTTCGCATATCACACAAATCAACAAACTTGTTTAGATGGGTAGCGGCATCTTCACTAGGAAGGCCGGAAAATGAATCTTTCATGACAAGATTCAACAAAGCAGCATTAATTTCACAAGATTTAGCATCGGCAAGAGGAGCAATTGGAGTGCTAATAAAATCATTGTTGTTGGTATTAGTAAAGTCACACAATTTGATATTATCTTGAGCCATCATGACAGGAAAGCAATCCAACACACAAGCAAACAAGAAACAGGCGAAAAAGAGGCGAACAGAAAAGAGAGGGCGAATAAAACGGCAAGGGTGAAGTGGGGGAGAGGAAAACGAGAGGCAAATGGAAAAATAATGTAATGCGGGAGATAAGGGTTTGTGATGGGTACTTGGTATGTAGACTTTTGCATAGACTCCCCGGCAACGGCGCCAGAAATCCTTCTTGCTACCTCTTGAGCACTGCGTTGGTTTTCCCTTGAAGAGGAAAGGGTGATGCAGCAAAGTAGCGTAAGTATTTTCCTCAGTTTTTGAGAACCAAGGTATCAATCCAGTAGGAGGCCACGCACGAGTCCCTCGCACCTACACAAACAAATAAAATCCCCGCAACCAACGCAATAAAGGGATTGTCAATCCCTTCATGGTCACTTACGAAAGTGAGATCTGATAGATATGATAAGATAATATTTTTGGTACTTTTATGATAAACATGCAAAGTAAATAAAGCGAAATAAAAACAGCACCAGAAATAGCTTGTTAACGGGAGATTAATATGATGGAAAATACACCCGGGGGCCATAGGTTTCACTAGTGGCCTCTCTCGAGAGGATAAGTATTACGGTGGGTAAACAAATTACTGTTGAGCAATTGACAGAATTGAGCATAGTTATGAGAATATCTAGGTATGATCATGTATATAGGCATCACGTCTGAGACAAGTAGACCGACTCCTGCCTGCATCTACTACTATTACTCCACACATCGACCGCTATCCAGCATGCATCTAAAGTATTAAGTTCAAAAGAACAGAGTAACGCTTTAAGTAAGATGACATGATGTAGAGGGATAAACTCATGCAATATGATATAAACCCCATCTTGTTATCCTTGATGGCAACAATACAATACGTGCCTTGCTGCCGCTACTGTCACTGGGAAAGGACACCGCAAGATTAAACCCAAAGCTAAGCACTTCTCCCATTGCAAGAAAGATCAATCTAGTAGGCCAAACCAAACTGATAATTCGAAGAGACTTGCAAAGATAACCAATCATACATAAAATAATTCAGAGAAGATTCAAATATTGTTCATAGATAAACTTGATCATAAACCCACAATTCATCGGTCTCAACAAACACACCGCAAAAGAAGATTACATCGAATAGATCTCCACGAGAATCGTGGAGAACTTTGTATGGAGATCCAAAGAGAGAGAAGAAGCCATCTAGCTAATAACTATGGACCCGAAGATCTGAGGTAAACTACTCACACATCATCGGAGAGGATATGGTGTTGATGTAGAAGCCCTCCGTGATTGATGCCCCCTCTGGCGGAGCTTCGGAAAAGGCCCCTAGATGGGATCTCATGGGTACAGAAGGTTGCGGCAGTGGAATTAGGTTTTTGGCACCGTATCTGGTAGTTTGGGGGTACGTAGGTATATATAGGATGAAGAAGTATGTCGATGGAGCAACATGGGCCCCACGAGGGTGGAGAGCGCGCCTGGGGGGGGGGGTACGCACGCCCCCTACCTCGTGCCTTCCTGGTAGCTTCCTTGACGTAGGGTCCAAGTCCTCTGGATCACGTTCATTCCAAAAATTACGTTCCCGAAGGTTTCATTCCGTTTGGACTCCATTTGATATTCTTTTTCTACGAAACTCTGAAATAGGCAAAAAACAGCAATTCTGGGTTGGGCCTCCGGTTAATAGGTTAGTCCCAAAAATAATATAGAAGTGTATAATAAAGCCCAATAATGTCCAAAACAGAATATATTATAGCATGGAACAATCAAAAATTATAGATACGTTAGAGACGTATCACACGACGACACTGCGCCTGCCACCGTTGCTCTATGCAAGCAGCAGAACAACTCAAAGTAGTGGAATAACTTTTAGCAACGGAACAACGATGATGGTGGTGAACTCCACTCCACAGGGACTCTGGCTGGAATGCTTATCCTAGCTCGCAAACACAGACTCCACGGCAAACAAGCAATCAAATCCGACATGACCTACAAACTGGCATGACACACCAGGTCAGTACATTGAATGTACTTGCAAGCTCACAATAACCAGAAGCAATCAATACATACAACATCATGGCAATTATAGGTTAAGCAGGAATTATCATGAGATCATCAAAGTAACATGGCATGAACAACATGAACATGATACAGCTAGAGCAATATGAGCATGGCATGAACATATGAATCTGACGATACTAGCATGCAACATGATGACACTATCATGCACCACTTATTCTACTTGGGTTACCTTATAACCATCCACATACCAGTCTCGGACATCACACGATCATCACAGGATCAAATCAAGCTTGGTATAAACAATACCGTAGTAATCATTAAATGACCATAAGGAGCTTGATCTTTACCCATGATTCTCGCACAACATCACGAATATCCAACAACTCGGTATCCTCGATACCACGGTGATCATCTCACGATCACATAAAGATCAACCAACTCTGGTATCCATGATACCTCTGTGATCCTCTCTTGATCACAACCAATCTCTTTCTCATCATCGAACCGGGGTTGTTATTAATCAAGTTATTATTAATATTGTTGACCCGTAGTGTGACCAACTACGAACTGGGCCCTTATCCAGGGGCACGGCTATCGATAGATTTAATACACTCTGCAGAGGTAGCACACTATACCCACACAATAGAACCCATGGCCTCGCATTCCCATTTGGGTGGACCAATGACATTCCGACAAAACCAACCTATTTCCATGACATTCTCCCGGCCACTCCGACCAACTCCCATTTGGGCTAAGTCCTGGGTGACCCAGCCTACCAAAGGCGAAACTACCACCGTCGTGGCAAATAAACAGTCCCAAACGGGGACATGTGCACATAACCAAACTCGGGTCCACAAGGCTTATGTCCGCCTACCTGATCAAGTTAGTGCGTGCCATAACCTTCCCTAGTTGGAGGCACCGGCGAGAAGCATAACAATAAACCCAGTTAGGTCCGTCCCATACCGGCAAATGTGGTTGCACTGGTCAGCTTGATATGGTGGCACCATGACTCAGCCAATAGTTGTTCAAGTTCAATTAAGTCCGATTGAACTTGAATGCAATACGCTGAGTCATATGAAAATAACATGATGCAACTACAATACATGAGAATGACATCAACATAAGCATGGTTGTGCATCATTACTTCTTAACAATACAACAGCAAATCATATATCTGACTGAGCATGGCATTTTGACTAGCATGAACATCACAAGTATACACTTCTCAGAAACATAGCATGACCACTAGAATCAACAACAAATATCATGCAAGAACATATCAACAATGCTACCATGCAAGCATTTAACCAACTGGATGCAATGGAACGTGCATAACAACGACACTCGGAATAGATGACAGTCATTTATCGAAGACCATCAATATGTACTACTAGCCAGCATAAGCATATGAAAGGAATACTAGCAGGAATACATGATAACCAAGTGCAAGCCAACATAGCACGATAGTGAACATGAAACTCTAAGCATCACCGAAACAATGGTAACCATATTTTAAACAAGCAAACATTTATTAAGTATTCAAGTTAGAAACCATGGCTACTGCATGACTATCATGCAAGTGGGTATTGTGGCTTGCCTGGGATGAAGAAAGCACCGGGGATAAGTGTAGGAGGATCGCGGAAAGATTTGCCGAAAGCAGTCCCCTCCCAGAGGGGCTGTTTACGTGCAAGGGCAACATGGTCATTTTCAATATGTCAAACCATAGTGAAAATTATGTAAACAGAATGGGCTCGACGAGATGAAGATGTGGGTGTTGGATTCACCTTAATCGGAGTATCGAAGATGTGGGTGTTGCCAGGGACCTATATGTAATTAAAATATTTATAGACAGGGCCAAAACAGAAAACAGAAAGCATAGTTTGAAGAATACGCCTTAGCTTCAGGGAAAATGTATTGCGGGCTGAAATAGAGAGAGAATACGCTTTCAGAATAACGGAAACATACTTTGAGCTGAAGCACCTAGAGAATACGCTTTCAGCTTATGAAGATGTACCGACTGAAACTGCACGTCCACTTATCCACGTCATCAGCGACGGGGTCGACACCTGGGTCACTTATAGGTGGGGCCCGCTGTTGACTCTCTCTCCTCCCTTGTTCCTTCTTCTTCCTCTCGTGCTCGAGAGAGACAGTGGCCAGGCCGGCCGTCGTGACGGTGAGTCCTGGCGACTCCGGCCATCTCCCTTGGAGCTCGGCACACCGGCGTGCTCGGGAAGAAGTGGCGCATCTGATGGCATAGAGGATGGCCACTGAGGAGCACCAAGGTGAGGGCAGTTTCGAGGACGGCGAACAGCGGCTACGGGCGATGATGGACTTGGCACTCCAAGCCACCCAAGGAGGAGGAGAAGATGTGGGGAGGTTCGGCATGCTCCGGGCTGTCTACTGAAGGTGGAAGGAGGAAGAGGGAGGCTCGGACTCGAGCAAATTTAGGCCGAGTCCAGCGGCGTGCACGGCGGCCATGAGGGATGAGTAGGGGCTCTCCAGCATGGGGAAGAAGTGGGGAGGGTTCCTGGGAGAGTGAGAAAGAGCTTGGTGAGGTTGGGGCACCTTGGGGTGGGCTTATATAGCCGGGGTGAGAGGCACGGTTTCGGGTGCCGCCGGGCATGTTCGGTCGAGGCCCTGGTGACGACAGCGATCATAGGGAGGCATGGGGAAGGCGACGAGCGAGAGAGCGGACAAGCCGCAGAGGTCACGGAGTCGAAGGGAGCAGAGGAAGAGGCCGAGGCGAGCTCGGAGCCAAACGGAGCATTGTGCTCCCGTGGGCATGCGGCGGCGAGCGTCGGTGAGGAAACGGACGGAGGGGGAGAGGGGTCCAGAGAGGTGGCGACGATGAGGTGAAGCCACTGGACATGCTCACACGCATGAAGCCGACGAGACGAAAGAGGGGCCCGAGCAAAACACTACCCAGCTCACGGCCATGGCATGCCAGGGCAGTGGTCATCGCGTGACCCTACGCATTCAATGCTCACTGGCGCCCAAATTGGTATCTAGCAAAAAGTCCCTGGTACCCTTAGTATGGGTGAAGAAAGAAATTTATCTAGGGGCAAAGAAGAGATTTGCACCTAGCTCCAAAACATTGCAACAACAAGGTGTTTGTAACTTGCTGTGGCTCACATGTGTGGAGTGGGACTCAGATCTTTGGCACATCGTGATCAATTACTAAGATGATTTTGGTTACCAAAAATCAGACTAAGAGGATAGGTTTAGCTGAGGGTTGCTGTAGAAACCACAATAATGGCCAGAATTAGAGATTTGGATGATGCACTCATATGGAGAGGCAAGTTGAGCTGAAATTTGGCATGGCCCAATGAATTGAAGATATGAAGATGCTCAAAAAGTTTCATGCCATTTGGATGAACAAAATAGCACTTTCTTCATATAGCTTTGCTCTGGACAGAAACTTGAAAAAATTACACAGGGAAAATGGTGTAATGTATTAAGCCAAATTTTGGTGGAGGGAGTTTATATAGATAGGAGAATGTCCTGGTAAATTTTTAGCTTCAATGAAGCAAGATAAAATATGGTTGCTTCACAAACTGAAAATCTGACCAGAAACTTGGATTTGGAGCTGGGCTCACATAGATGAGTTAAATGAGCTCATATTTGATGGAGGTCATGATTTGATCATCTGAATGACCTTGCAAAAGTTCAACTCATTTGGATATGCTTAGCTTGTATTTCCTTCACAATCAATTCCCTGAGATAGGAACTTTGATAAATTGCTCAGGAATATTTACTAGGCAAATTAAGTTGAATTTTTTCATGAGGTAATTATATGGACATGAAAAGATGTCCACAAAGTTTGAGGTCAATATGGTAAAGATAAATGGCACTTGCTTCACAATCTGCCATTCGGGAGAGAATAGGAAATGAATTATTTGAGCATGATGAGGAACATGGCAAATGAAATATTTTACCATATTTGAGGAAGATATGACCGAAACAATTTATGAGAATTTGGGAATTTTTGGAGTGATATGAATATAGGTTGCTTCACAACCTAGGGCAAATTGGGTTATTCCTTTAATATAAAAGGAATATTCACAAGGAAAAGATTATTGGGGTTTGGTCCAAGATGGAAATAGCAAGGTCTAGGGATGGTTTTGAGAATGACAAGCCACTCTGGAAAGAAAGAAGAGGTCATCTTCTTCAGTTTCCTGACCATAAAGCCACGGAAAAAGAAAACTCAGGCAAAAACCTCAAAAAATCAAAAGAAAAAGAAAGGGCCAAAAATCAGGCCGTGACAAAGGACTACTTGGTTGCTTATACAGTTCATAGACAAGTGAAAGTGGATACTCTAAAATGCGCAAGATAAGCGGGAGTGCTATGGATGGCCTTCTCGTAGGGAGACGGGAGCCGATCCATAGTGGTGTATTGATATGGTGAATATGTGGACTCATGTGCGCCACCTCAAAAGAGTTACCAGCAGTCGTAGTACAGAATAGCCACCAAGTCAAAGCTGGCTTGCTGCAGTTAAACTCCACCACCCCCTTTGTTGATACTGATGCATATGTAGCTAGTTCTGATGTAAGTCTTGCTAGGTACATCTGTACTCACATTTGCTTAATTTATATTTTTGTAGGGGGACTTCAGTCTCACTAGTAGTTCTGCATGTACTCCGACGTTTAGCTTGTTACCTTAGCTATGATCTTGTACCCTTGGGAGGGTCTTGTAGATAGTCAGGTTTCTCAGCCCTTTTCATTTGTAGTTGTCGGTGCCCAGACATGTTATGCTTCCATTGCTTGTATGCTCTGTATGTTGGATCATGTGACCCATGGTTGTAATTCTTACTATGTATGACTCTTCGGAGTCTTCTGAATAAATACTTTGAGTCATAGAGTTTTGTTGTGATGCCATGTTGTATTTGCACATGTCGAGCATATTGTGTGTATGATTTTGAAATGCTTGGTATGTGTGGGATCTGACAATCTAGTTGTTTGTTCTTGGTAGCCTCTCTTATGGGGAAATGTCTCCTAGTGCTTCGACTCAGCCATGGTAGCTTGCTACTACTTCGGAACACTTAGGCTGGCCGGCATGTGTCCTTCTTCGTTCCTGTGTCTGTCCCTTCGGGGAAATGTCACGTGTTGTTCCTTTGAGTCCTTGTAGCTTGCTACGACTTGGGTTCATACGTTGATGATTGACACGTTCGTTACTGGGTCATGTATGCTTGTCCTTGTAAGTTAGTGCCATCTTGGGTTTACGACTAGCCATGTCAGCTTGGGTTCTCTGTCATATGGATGCTAGCGACACTATCATATACATGAGCGAAAAGGTGCAAACGGTCCCAGGCCAGGTAAGGTGACACCCATGGGAATACCATGCGTGAGGCCGCAAAGTGATATGATGTGTTACATGCTAGATTGGTATGACTTAGGATCGGGGTCCTGACAGCGTTGGTATCAGAGCCTGACTGCCTGTAGGATTACCAAGCCAAACTAGTCGAAGTCGAGTCTAGAAATGCTTAGTTATATAAGGGAATTGATTGTGGAAGGGAACGTAAGGCTCTTTTTTACTTCTTTACCTTATGCCCTTCTGATCCAGGTCACCCTCATCATTTCTGGGGTTAAGAAACTAGGCCTTGTCATCTATCTATCAGGATGCCGAGTTACTATGATAGAGACTTATAGGCCTGTTGGATTCGAGTCTCAGCTCAGTTTTTCTAGTACTTCTGTGTGTTAACAGTTGGTCTTGGAACCTTGATATTGTGATGTTGAGTGGTTATGCCACCATTTTTTTGCAGGATGTCTCAAATCCTTTTTGAGCATTTACAGTCATTATGCTGCCCGAGTCATGCTAGGTTTCTAAATAGTCTGATGCACTTGCAAA
Source organism: Triticum aestivum (assembly GCF_018294505.1). NCBI lineage: Eukaryota > Viridiplantae > Streptophyta > Magnoliopsida > Poales > Poaceae > Triticum > Triticum aestivum. The sequence goes on from NC_057794.1 coordinate 352,193,682, forward strand.
TCTTTCCTCCATGTTCCCGATGTCCTTTTGGGTCAGATTAACCACACTAATCAGTGCAGTTAGGTACTTCATTGCCTCGACATATATGTTGATGCTATTATTATGACACTAGGGTATCTTAGAGAACCACCCAGTAATCTAGCTCTGATTTGTATTCCCAATGTGATTATTCCGGCCGTCATTCTCAAAAGCATCCCGTGATGCCATTTAGTTAGTAGGCATTATATTTCTGGGTTTTGAACCCAAGATTCCCTCTACTCATTCATGTTGATAGTGTTTGCTAGTTCCTTTAGGATATTAGTAAACTTTGTGATAGTCTTGGAGATATGTGGTATATCGTTCTTCCAATACCATGAACCGTTATGGCGGAAGTTCTTTTGAACCAAAAGATCACAACAAGAGTGCTCTTGATGAGTTCTCCATTCTATATTATATGACTCTGCCAGATCTACCTTTCTGCATGGGTTATCCGGAAAAAATATGTTGAGCTTTGTTCGACATACTAATCTATGCATCCACAACTCGGAAATTTATATGTTCCTTTGAGTTGTCCCTCTTTAGTTGTATTCCGACCATCATCTATCAGTTGATAGTCAAGGGTAGTTGTGCATTCGTTTTTTTGATGCCTATTATTCTTGTGGTCTGTCAAGTCATCCTATTCCAGGATGCTTATGAGAAACAAACTCCCGTAGCTCATCCATTTCTAGGATTGGGTCAAAATAGCTGTATTCCGCAGATCAAAATGCTAACCAGCTTTTGTTCTTTTCTACCTTCGACTGCTACCCTATTTATGTCGGGAATATCATAGGAATTACACAACCTCCTATGGATTCTTGCCATACTGATACTCCTCGCCATCATTGTTCATTCCTCGGTTTCCATGTTGCTGCAACCGGAATATCGACAAGCGAATCATGATGTGTGAAATCAATTCTCCTAGCAACCCTATTGCTTGGGAGTTAATGGAAGATAATTTCATTCTTAGCGTGTTGGTTACTGAATCACTGTTTTAAGATTGATCATGCTACCTAGTCCTTATTTCCGATGCACTCTTCGATCAATGAGTTAGGATTGTGTCAACTGTTGGGGAACGTAGTAATTTCAAAATTTTCCTACCCACACACATGATCATGGTGATGCATAGCAACGAGAGGGGAGACTGTGTCCATGTACCCTCGTAGACCGAAAGCGGAAGCGTTAGCACAACGCGGTTGATGTAGTTGTACGTCTTCACGATCCGACCGATCAAGTACAGAACGCACGTCACCTCCGAGTTCTGCACAAGTTCAACTTGATGAAGTCCCTCGAACTCTGATCCAGCCGAGCTTTAAGGGAGAGTTCCATCAGCACGACGGCGTGGTGACAATGATGATGTTCTACCGACGTAGGGCTTCGCCTAAGCACCGCTACGATATTATCGAGGTGGATTATGGTGGAGGGGGCACCGCAAACGGCTAAGAGATCCAAGAGATCAATTGTTGTGTCTCCAAGGGGTGCCTCCCTCCCCATATATAAAGGAGTGGAGGAGGGGGAGGGGGCGGCCACCCTAGGCGCGCCCCATGAGGAGTCCTACTCTCACCGGGAGTAGGACTCCCCCCTTCCATGTGGGAGTAGGAGAGGAAAGGGAAGGAGAGAGAGGGGGGGAGAAACGGCCCCCCTCCTTGTCCAATTCGGACTTGGGGGAGGGGGTGCATGGCTGCCCTTGGCCGCCCCTCCTCTTCTCCACTAGGGCCCAATAGGCCCATTAGTCTCCCCGGGGGGTTCCGGTAACCCCCCGGTACTCCGGTATATGCCCGAAACTCCCCGAAACCATTCCAGTGTCCGAACATAGTCGTCCAATATATCCATCTTTACGTCTCGACTATTTCGAGACTCCTCGTCATGTCCGTGATCACATCCGGGATTCCGAACTACCTTCAGTACATCAAACACATAAACTCATAATATAACCGTCATCGAACTTTAAGCGTGCGGACCCTACGGGTTCAAGAACTATGTAGACATGACCGAGACACGTCTCCAGTCAATAACCAATAGTGGAACCTGGATGCTCATATTGGCTCCCACATATTCTACGAAGATCTTTATCGGTCAACCCGCATAACAACATACGTTGTTCCCTTTGTCATCGGTATGTTACTTGCTCGAGATTCGATCGTCGTTATCTCAATACCTAGTTCAATCTCGTTACGGGCAAGTCTCTTTACTCGTTTCATAATACATCATCCCGCAACTAACTCATTAGTTGCAATGCTTGCAATGCTTATAGTGATGTGCATTACCGAGTGGGCCCAGAGATACCTCTCCGATAATCGGAGTGACAAATCCTAATCTCGAAATACGCCAACCCAACAAGTACCTTCGGAGACACCTATAGAGTACCTTTATAATCACCCAGTTACGTTGTGACATTTGGTAGCACACAAAGTGTTCCTCCGGTAAACGGGAGTTGCATAATCTCATAGTCATAGGAACATGTATAAGTCATGAAGAAAGCAATAGCAACATACTAAACGATCAAGTGCTAAGCTAACGGAATGGGTCAAGTCAATCACATCATTCTCTTAATGACGTGATCTCGTTAATCAAATGACAACTCTTTGTCTATGGCTAGGAAACATAACCATATTTGAACAACGAGCTAGTCATGTAGAGGCATACTAGTGACACTCTGTTTGCCTATGTATTCACACATGTATCATGTTTATGGTTAATATAATTCTAGCATGACTAATAAACATTTATCATGATATAGGGAAATAAATAATAACTTTATTATTGCCTCTAGGGCATAATTCCTTCATCAACCCCTTGCTTATTTGATCACATCATCTTGCCTTGAAAGCAAGATTGATCTCAAGCTTAGTAACATATCGGTGGTTCATGATTTTATAGATATCTTCACGGAAGTATCACCAGGTTGTCCCCTGGCCTTTATGTTGAGTTCGTGATCAAATGGTTTGCATATAAATGACCTCTTCTCCAGGAATATGTGTTTGATACCCTCGAGCTAGTTGGTTAAGCTAAGCAACAACTTGGAGAGTTGGAAGATAAAGCTTTATCTGACTTAGTTCATCTCTAAGGGATATATTTTGTGTGTGTGTGTGTGTTGAAGAAAGATGATATCTCCATCGGTTGGTCCTCGTGATCAGTGCTCTGGTCTGTTGTCTTGCTAAAACTTTGACTTGAGTGTGGGCTCACTACAAAAAAAGACACATCCGTGACATTTTGGGCCAAACGAATTTTTTTTGTCATACTTATGAGACTTCTACGACGATAATTGTGACAAAACCCGGTATCATCATAGATGTGGTGGGATCCTACTTCTATGACAAAAAATCATGACAGAAAATGGGCTTTTCGTCCTAGGCGGGTCGGAGAGGCAGCTGCATGACATTCTTTGGGCCGTCCATGACAGAAAAAAAGCATGGTAGAAGCAAGGGTGCGGAAAATATCAGGGAGTTCCGCAAGATTGTCATTGGGAAAGGACACCGCAAGATTGAACCCAAAGCTAAGCACTTCTCCCATTGCAAGAAAGATCAATCTAGTAGGCCAAACCAAACTGATAATTCGAAGAGACTTGCAAAGATAACCAATCATACATAAAAGAATTCAGAGGAGATTCAAATATTGTTCATAGATAATCTTGATCATAAACCCACAATTCATCGATCTCAACAAACACACCGCAAAAAGAAGATTACATCAAATAGATCTCCACAAGAGAGGGGGAGAACTTTGTATTGAGATCCAAAAAGAGAGAAGAAGCCATCTAGCTAATAACTATGGACCCGAAGGTCTGAGGTAAACTACTCACACTTCATCGGAGAGGCTATGGTGTTGATATAGAAGCCCTCCGTGATGGATGCCCCCTCCAGCGGAGCTCCGGAACAGGCCCCAAGATGGGATCTCGCGGATACAGAAAGTTGCGGCGGTGGAATTAGGGTTTTGGTTCCGTATCTGATTGTTTGGGGGTACGTAGGTATATATAGGAGGAAGAAGTACGTCGGTGGAGCAATAGGGGGCCCACGAGGGTGGAGGGCGCGCCTGGGGTGGTAGGCGCGCCCCCTACCTTGTGGCCTCCCTGTTGGTTGCTTGACATAGGGTCCAAGTCTCCTGGGTCCTGTTCGGTGAGAAAATCACGTTCCCGAAGATTTCATTCCATTTGGACTCCGTTTGATGTTCCTTTTCTTCGAAACCCTAAAATAGGCAAAAAAACAGCAATTCTGGGATGGGCCTCTGGTTAATAGGTTAGTCCCAAAAATAATATAAAAGTGGGTAATAAAGCCCAATAATGTCCAAAACAGTAGATAATATAGCATGGAGCAATCAAAAATTATAGATACGTTGGAGACGTATCAAGCATCCCCAAGCTTAATTCCTGCTCGTCCTTGAGTAGGTAAATGATAAAAAAGATAATTTTTGATGTGGAGTGCTACTTGGCATAATTTTAATGTAACTCTTCTTAATTGTGGTATGAATATTCAGATCCGAAAGATTCAAGATAAAGTTTAATATTGACATAAAATAATAATACTTCAAGCATACTAACTAAGCAATTATGTCTTCTCAAAATAACATGGCCAAAGAAAGTTATCCCTGCAAAATCATATAGTCTGGCTATGCTCTATCTTCACCACACAAAATATTTACATCATGCACAACCCCGATGACAAGCCAAGCAATTGTTTCATACTTTTGACATTCTCAAACTTTTTCAATCTTCACGCAATACATGAGCGTGAGCCATGGATATAGCACTATAGGTGGAATAGAATGGTGGTTGTGGAGAAGACAAAAAAGGAGAAGATAGTCTCACATCAACTAGGCGTATCAACGAGCTATGGAGATACCCATTAATAGATATCAATGTGAGTGAGTAGGGATTGCCATGCAATGGATGCACTAGAGCTATAAGTATATGAAAGCTCAACAAAAGAAACTAAGTGGGTGTGCATCCAACTTGCTTGCTCATGAAAACCTAGGGCATTTTGAGGAAGCCCATCATTGGAATATACAAGCCAAGTTCTATAATGAAAAATTCCCACTAATATATGAAAGTGATAACTCAAGAGACTCTCTATATGAAGAACATGGTGCTACTTTGAAGCACAAGTGTGGTAAAAGGATAGTAACAAGTGTGGAAATGCCATAATAGGTAGGTATATTGGCTGTTTTGAGGAAGGTATATGGTGGGTGTATGATACCGGCGAAAGGCACGGTATTAGAGAGGCTAGCAATGGTGGAAGGACATATAATCCATGGACTCAACATTAGTCATAAAGAACTCATATACTTATTGCAAAAATCTACAAGTTATCAAACCAAAGTATTACGCGCATGCTCCTAGGGGGATAGATTGGTAGGAAAATACCATCGCTCGTCCCCGACCGCCACTCATAAGGAAGACCATCAAAAAATAAATCATGCTCCGACTTCATCACATAACGGTTCACCATACGTGCATGCTACGGGAATCACAAACTTTAACACAAGTATTTCTCAAATTCACAACTACCCAACTAGCACACTTTAATATCACCATCTTCATATCTCAAAACAATTATCAAGCATCAAACTTCTCATAGTATTCAACACACTCATAAGAAAATTTTTACTATTCTTTGAATACCAAGCATATTAGGATTATTTAAGCAAATTACCATGCTATTTAAGACTCTCAAAATAATCTAAGTGAATCATGAGAGATTAATATTTTCTATAAAAAGATTCCACCACCGTGCTCTAAAAAATATAAGTGAAGTACTAGTGCAAAACTATATCACTCAAATGATATAAGCAAAGCACATAGAGTATTATAACAAATTCCAAATCATATATGGCTTTCTCAAAAGGTGTGTACAGCAATGATGATTGTGGTAAACTAAAAGGCAAAGACTCAAATCATACAAGACGCTCCAAGCAAATCACATATCATGTGGTGAATAAAAATATAGCTCCAAGTAAAGTTACCAGTAGAAGTAGACGAAAGAGGGGATGCCTTCTGGGGCATCCCCAAGATTTGGCTTTTAGGTGTCCTTAGATTATCTTGGGGGTGCCATGGGCACCCCAAAGCTTAGTCTCTTGCCACTCCTTGTTCCATAATCCATCAAATCTTTACCCAAAACTTGAAAACTTCACAACACAAAACTTAAAGTAGAAAATCTCGTGAGCTCCGTTAGCGAAAGAAAACAAAAGACCACTTCAAGGTACTGTAATGAACTCATTATTTATTTATATTGGTGCTAAACCTACTTTATTCCAACTTCTCTATGGTTTATAAACTATTTTACTAGCCATAGATTCATCAAAATAAGCAAACAACACACGAAAAACAGAATCTGTCAAAAACAGAACAGTCTGTAGTAATCTGTAACTAGCGCAAGATCTGGAACCCCAAAAATTCTAAAATAAATTTCTGGACTTTAGGAATTTATCTATTAATCATATGCAAAAATAATTAACTAAATATCACTTTCGAAATAAAAATGGCAGCAGTTCTCGTGAGCGCTAAAGTTTCTGTTTTTTACAGCAAGATTAACAAGACTTTCCCCAAGTCTTCCCAACGGTTCTACTTGGCACAAACACTAATTAAACACAAAAAACACAACCAAAACAGAGGCTAGATAAATTATTTAATACTAAACAGGAGCAAAAAGTAAGGAATAAAAATAAAATTGGGTTGCCTCCCAACAAGCGCTATCGCTTAACGCCCCTAGCTAGGCATAAAAGGCAAGGATAGATTTAGGTATTGCCATCTTTAGTAGGCAATCCATAAGTGGCTCTCATAATAGATTCATAAGGTAATTTAATTTTCTTTCTAGGAAAGTGTTCCATGCCTTTACTTAATGGAAATTGGAATCTAATATTTCCTTCCTTCATATCAATAATTGCACCAATCGTTCTAAGGAAAGGTCTACCAAGAATAATAGGACATGAAGGATTGCAATCTATGTCAAGAACAGTAAAATCTACGGGCACATAATTCCTATTTGCAACAATAAGAACATCATTAATTCTTACCATAGGTTTCTTAATAGTGGAATCCACAAGGTGCAAGTTTAGAGAGCAATCATCAAAATCACGGAAACCTAACAAATCACACAAAGTCTTTGGAATCGTGGAAACACTAGCACCCAAATCACACAAAGCATAGCATTCATGATCTTTAATCTTAATTTTAATAGTTGGTTCCCACTCATCATAAATTTTTCTAGGGATAGAAACTTCCATCTCAAGTTTTTCTTCATAAGATTGCATCAAGGCATCAACAATATGTTTAGTAAACGCTTTATTTTGACTATAAGCATGAGGAGAATTTAGCACGGATTGCAACAAGGAAATACAATCAATCAAAGAGCAATTTTCAAAATTAAATTCCTTTAAATCCAAAATAGTTGGTTTAGCAACATCTAGGGTTTTAATTTCTTCAGTCCCACTTTTATCAAATTTAGCATCAAGATCTGAAAACTCCGAATTTTTGGAACGCCTTCTAGGTAAAGGTGAATCATATTCAGTCCCATCATTATCAAGATTCATATTGCAAAACAAAGATTTAATAGGGGACACGTCAATAACTTTTAGATCTTCATATTTATTTTCATAGCAATCCGGTTTAGCGGCCATCCTATTAACTAAGGTAGCCTGCCTATCCGAAATTTTTAGCAGTCAATTTCTCAAGACGAGCAATTTGGGATCTTAAACCATCGAATTCTTTAGACATATCATCGAGCTCTTTATTCATAAAACTCATAAAAATTTTCTGTTCCTTAAGCTCGTTTCTGAATAAATTATTATGCTCAAATTGCAAAACCATAAAACTCCTGACATTGCTTTTGATCTCTTCTAACCTTTTAAGGTGAAGATCACTAAATCTAGGTAGAGCCATTGTGACAAACAAGCAAACTAACACACAAGCAAACAAAAAGCAAGCGGGTAAAAAGAGGCAAATAGAGAAAGAGAGGGAGGATAGAGAGAGAGAGAGGGCGAACAAAAACGTCAAGGGTGAAGTGGGGGAGAGGAAAACGAGATGCAAATGGCAAATAATGTAATGTGGGAGATAAGGGTATGTGATGGGTACTTGGTATGTTCTCTTTTGCGTAGACTCCCTGGCAACGGTGCCAGAAATTCTTCTTGCTACCTCTTGAGCACTGCATTGGATTCCCTTGAAGAGGAAAGGAGATGCAGCAAAGTAGCGTAAGTATTTCCCTCAGTTTTTGAGAACCAAGGTATCAATCCAGTAGGAGGCTACGCGCGAGTCCCTCGTACCTGCACAAAACAAATAACTACTCGCAACCAACGCGATAAGGGGTTGTCAATCCCTTCACGGTCACTTACGAGAGTGAGATCTGATAGATATGATAAGATAATATTTTTGGTATTTTTGTGATAAAGATGCAAAGTAAAATAAAAGCAAATAACTAAGTATTGAAAGATTAATATGATAAAGATAGACCCGGGGGCCATAGGTTTCACTAGTGGCTTCTCTCAAGAGCATAAGTATTTTACGGTGGGTGAACGAATTACTATTGAGCAATTGACAGAATTGAGCATAGTTATGATAATATCTAGGTATGATCATGTATATAGGCATCACGTCCGAGACAAGTAGGCCGACTCCTGCCTGCATCTACTACTATTACTCCACTCACTGATCGCTATCCAGCATGCATCTAGAGTATTAAGTTAATGAAAATATAGTAACGCCTTAAGCAAGATGACATGATGTAGAGGGATAAATTCATGCAATATGATAAAAAAACATCTTGTTATCCTCGATGGCAACAATACAATACGTGCCTTGCTGCCCCTACTGTCACTCGGAAAGGACACCACAAGATTGAACCCAAAGCTAAGCACTTCTCCCATTGCAAGAAAGATCAATCTAGTAGGCCAAACCAAACTTAATTCGAAGAGACTTGCAAAGATAACCAATCATACATAAAAGAATTCAAAGGAGATTCAAATATTGTTCATAGATAATCTTGATCATAAACCCACAAGTCATCGGTCTCAACAAACACACCGCAAAAAGAAGATTACATCGAATAGATCTCCACAAGAGAGGGGGGAACTTTGTATTGAGATCCAAAAAGAGAGAAGAAGCCATCTAGCTAATAACTATGGACCCGAATGTCTGAGGTAAACTACTCACACTTCATCGGAGAGGCTATGGTGTTGATGTAGAAGCCCTTCGTGATGGATGCCCCCTCCGGCAGAGCTCTGGAACAGGCCCCAAGATGGGATCTCGTGGATATAGAAAGTTGCGGCGGTGGAATTAGGGTTTTGGCTCCGTATCTGATCGTTTGGGGATATGTAGGTTTATATAGGAGGAAGAAGTACGTCGGTGGAGCAACAAGGGGCCCACGAGGGTGGAGGGCGCGCCTGGGGGTAGGCGCGCCCCCTACCTCGTGGCCTCTCTGTTGGTTGCTTGACGTAGGGTCCAAGTCTCCTAGGTCTTGTTCGGTGAAAAAATCACGTTCCCGAAGGTTTCATTCCGTTTGGACTCCGTTTGATATTCCTTTTCTTCGAAACCCTAAAATAGGCAAAAAAACAGCAATTCTGGGTTGGGCCTCCGGTTAATAGGTTAGTCCCAAAAATAATGTAAAAGTGGATAATAAAGCCCAATAATGTCCAAAACAGTAGATAATATAGCATGGAGCAATCAAAAATTATAGATACGTTGGAGACATATCAATGATATCAACAGAACGGGCTCGACGAGACGAAGAAATGGGCTTTGGAATCACCTCATTTGGAGCTACGGTTAAAAAGATATGATTGTTCTTCTGCTAGGGACTTATTTGTAAGAACATCCTCACAAACAGGCCCTTAGCCGGAAAAAACAGAACGCGCCTTTCTCATAAATATGCTTTCCAGAGAGGAAAACGAATTCCTGCCCGACGAATAAATGAGTTACGCCTTCGATAAGGGAAAGCGTACTCATAGGAGTACGTCTCCACTTATCCACGTCAGCGTGGACGGGGCCGGCCAGCTGGGTCGCTTACAGGCAGGCCCCACCCCTTTCTCCCTCCTCCCGCTTCTTCTTCTCGCTCGCGCCTGACAGAACAGAGAGAGGGGGCGAGGCAGAGGCGCGGTTGGACTTGGCCGGCGATGGGCTCGTCGGCTCCGGCCAGCTCCGGCCAAGGGGAGGCCACCGGTGAGCGTAGCGCGGCCCACCGCATCCATCCAGATAGGAAACGAGCGCCGGGGAGGAGAGGAGGGGTGGCAGCACACGTGTCAGGACCCCGATCCTAAGTCACACCGATCTAGCATGTAACACATCATATCACTTTGCGGCCTCACGCACGGTATTCGCACGGGTGCCACCTTACCAGGCCCAGGACCGTTTGCGCCTTTTGGCTCACGTATATGATAGTGTCTCTAGCATCCATATGACAAAGAACCCGGGCCGACATGACTAGTCGTAAACCCAAAGTGACACTAACTTACAGGGACAGGCATACATGACCCAACAACGAACGTGTCGGTCATCCGCGAGTGAATCCGGGCTACAGCAGCTGGGCTAACAGGACTCCGGAGAATCTGGGCTGTAGCAGGCTAACAGGACTCCGAAGACACCGCGTGACATTTCCCCGAAGGGACAGACACAGGAACAAAGAAGGACACATGCCGACCAGCCTAAGTGTTCCGGAGCAGTAGCAAGCTACCATGGCTCACTAGAAGCACTAGGAGTCATTTCCCGATAAGAGAGGCTACCAAGGATAAACAACTAGGTTGTCGGATCCCACACATACCAAGCATTTCAAATCATACACACAATATGCTCGATATGTGCAAATACAACATGGCATCACAACATAACTCTATGACTCAAAGTATTTATTCAATAGGGTCCGAGGAGCGAGATACTAAAAACATGGGTCTCATGACCCAACATTCAGAGCATACAAGCCAAAGCACATGCGGAAGCTTAACATGTCTGAGTACAGACATCTACAAATGAAAAAGGCTGAGAAGCCTGACTATCTACCAGATCCTGCCGAGGGCACAAGAATGTAGCTGAGGTATCAAGCTAAACGTCGAAGTCCACACAGAACTACTAGCGAGACTGAAGTCTCTCTGCAAAACATAAATTAAGCAAATGTGAGTACAAATGTACCCAGCAAGACTTGCATCAGAACTAACTACATATGCATCATTATCAACAAAGGGATGGTGGGGTTTAACTGCAGCAAGCCAGCTTTGACTCAGTGGCTAACCTGAACTACTACTGCAAGTAACTCCTTTGAGGTGGCGCACACAAGTCCACATATTCACCATTTCAATACACCACTATGGATCCGCTCCCGTCTCCCTACGAGAACGCCATCCATAGCACTCATGCTTATCTTGCGCATTTTAGAGTATCCACTTTCACTTGTCTATGAACTATACACGCAACTCAGAGGTCCTTTACAGCGGACGCGGCTATTCGAATAGATCATTTATAACCCTGCAGGGGTGTACTTCTTCACACACGCTCTTGCCACTTACCACCATGTACACGTCGTGTATCTCGGCAACCTTCAAGCGGATGCCTAGCGAGGGAGTCGGCCATGACCTAACTAACCACACAAGTCTCTAGTCCAGGTTTATCACCTATTTGGGTTCCATCCGCGAGGAGATCCGGCCGGGGTTTCGCTCACAGCCCCAAACGATGTGTACAGGGTTCCGCAACACCAAACATGCGCCCGGCATACCCGACCATGGTGTATCTACCGCATCATAGCCCACTCCTAGGGTCAGCGCTACACACGGCCTCCAACACATATCCTACAAACACCAGAAACTAGTTGTAACTCCTGGACAGAGGGCAAGGGCAGTTAATAAGTCGAGAGGGTCCATTGGTTTCGGGCCCAATGCATGGTAGTAGCTGTTCATGGATCACAAACACAGAACTCAGTTCCTAAGGACGGCTTCAATGAAACAACCCACCATGTACTCCTACATGGCCTCTCATCGATACGTTTACCAAATCGTGTCCACGCACTTAGCTCTCAACAGTAGGACATGTTCACACACATCCAATTCATCCCCGATGAATCAAACCTGACTCAACTCTAAGCCGTAGCAGGCATGACAAACAAGCATGAATGAGTAGGCACATCAGGGCTCAAACAACTCCTACTCATGCTAGTGGGTTTCATCTATTTACTGTGGCAATGACAGGTCATGCAGAGGAAAGGGGGTTCAACTACCACAACATGTAACAATTGAATCGTTGTTGTCCTAATGCAGCAAAAGAGAGCAGAAGCGAGAGAGTGGGATTGTATCGGAATGAACAAGGGTTTTTGCTTGCCTGGCACTTCTAAAGATAGTATAGTTCTTCATTGGTGTCAACGATCACAACGTCGGAACAACATCCACTGGGAGGGGACAAATACCGGCAACAGAGAATGAACACAATCAATGCAATGCCACAATATGATGGATGATCATGACATGGCAATATGCTGTGATTTGAGCTAATTCATCTAGCAACAGGTTAAATGCAGTTGGTTTGAACCCTAGGTTCAAATTCAAACTCCATATGTTAATATTCAAATGTCATTCATTTGTTTTGTCCAATTCAGCAGCTATAAGTTGTTCCAACATGCATGAAAATGGTACAGATGGATAGATTGGATTTTTCTGATCATTTTTCATATATAAATTATTTCATTTGGAGTTACGGTTGATTTTCTATGATTTTTAGTAGTTTTGGGCATTTTCTGGAAATAAATAAATCATTTGGATTTATTTAAATTCCAAAAAAGCTTTACTGTGTCAGCATTGCGCAAGGCTGATGTCAGCGAGTCAACTGGGCCGGCCAAGTCAAACCTGGCCTGCGGGACCCATTGGTCAGTGACTCAGCTAATTAATAGTTTCAATTAAACTAATTAACAGTGTTAATTAGTGCTAACTAAAATCCTAATCTAGGGTTAGTCAGGGGCTGGCCCCAATTGTCTGTGACTCATGGGGAATCAAACCCCAGGTCAAACAGGCCGAAGGCTCGCCGCCGGCGAGTGCCGAGATGGCGTAGCGCGTCGGAAATGCGCTACGGATGGCGGTTTTGGGCGCGGCTTAGTGCATTGGGGAGCTCTCGCTCGCGCGCATCTGATGGACCGGACTAAGTGAGAGCGATAAAGCCATATTGTCCGATTGCCTAGTTCGCTGCACTAACACCTCCTTCACGGACCAAGACACTGGGTCAAGTATGTTTAGGTGCTATCCCGAACACCCCCGTACTACCTACGTGGGGGCTGAAGCCAACGACTGGCCAACTCTCAGATATCATAAACGGTCGCACAGGAGGAAATTATTTTAAAATAAAGCAAGCAGCACATCATACATAAGCCTTGTTTCATAGTACAGGATTGGACAATATAGGATACATTCATTCAAAAATGATGTCCTTCAAACACTGGCCCTCTACAATATGGGATCGTTCTAGGACATCATCAAAATACCGCTCTGGTGTACGGTGCTCTTAGCCTGCGGGTGGTCCCTCAGTTGTGAGCTTGACGGCGTCCATCTTCGCCCACTGCACTTTGACACGGACGAAGGCCATCCGCGCACCTTCGATGTAGACTGACCGCTTCATGACATCAAGCCGGGGCAGGCACCGACCAGCCACTTCACGAGCGCGAAGTAGCTGCTGGGTATGGGTTCGGCAGGCCACAGGCAGATTATAAAATCCCTCATGGCCAATCCGTCCACCCTATGCAGTTCGGTGAACTGCTTCAGCTGATCGCTGAGGGGCACGAGATGCTCAGGCGCAAGATATTGCGGCCAGAATAGCTTTTCCATCGAGCTTCCCTCTTTGGCTTGGAAGAACTCCACAGCGTCGGCAACACTCCGGGGCAGGTCCGCAAACGCTCCTGGAGAACTCCAAATCCGGGTCAGTAAGAGATATTTTTCCTCACAAATTTGCTCTACATGTTAAAGGCCTTACCAGCCTCAATTTGCTTCGACTCCTGGATCTCCCGGCAGGCGTTTTGGGCTTCAGTCCGGGCCTCCTGAGCACTTTGGAGGGCCTTAGCAAGTTCGGATTTTTTATCCAAAATTTTGTGCTCTAAGGACTCACATTTGCTTATAGCATCCTTAAGCTCTTGCTGGACTTCCTCCACTCTTGACTCATGTCTTAGGCGGGCGGCTCGTTCCTCCTCTGCCTCTTTCTTGGCCTCGGCCAGCGCGCTCTTGAGGGTATTAACCTCAGACATGTCAGCTATGACCAAAATTATAAGACTCATTCAGATGGAAAATTATTGCTTATATTATTTCAAGAGCATTTTCGGTATCACATACCTTTCTTTTCCGCTAACTTCCGCCTCAGCTCAGACGCTTTGGCGGCCTGGGTAGCTGACGCCTGTGTCGCAGCCTGTTTGGTTCAAATAGATATGTGTGTTAATCTCCTGATTGAGACATTAGATCCTCTGTTCGGCCTTTCCTTGTGAATACCGGACAGAGTCTCAAGGGCTACTATCTATACACAGACACTTTTTCTCATATAGCCAAAAGGTATTATATTACGTACCTCAAAGCCTCTCAGAAGGCTAGTATAGGCCTCATTCAATCCGCTTTTGGAGGACTGAACCCTTTCAACCACCGTACTCATAAGGGTAAGATGTTCTTCTACAATGATGGCACTTTGAAGTGCTTCCACCAGAGTATCCGGCGCCTTCGGATTGACAGGGGTTGCCGGTGGGACTTGTGCACCCCCTTCTTTCGAAGGAGGTTTCCCACCTGATTCCGGAGCCATATAGGTCTCTAGAATAATATTCGGTTGGGTACCGAATTGTGCATAGCCCCCGTCGTCTATCTCCATGGGGGTTGATTCCCCCATGTTTTCGATAGCAGGGATATCGCCCTCTGGCGCCACCGTGGCAGCTCCCCGCACCTTCCCCGACTCGGAAGGGTCCTTCGGGACAACACTTCGGCATTATTCGTAGCTTTGGGGGAGGAGGCCGGTGGAGGCGACCTACTGTCCTTCACGTTCGGATCCAGCGAATTCCCCGAAGATGAGGATTGCTGGGGGAGGACGCGAGCCAGACTGCACCGCGTAATGTAGTATATTAAAGATCATAATGTGGAAAGTCGAATAGATATATAAGTACAAGTGCCTTTTGGGGTACTTACGATCCATCCAGGGGCTTCGTCCTGGGGCGCCATTCATCGGCGTCCGATTCGGAGTCATCCATGAGGGAGATTCTCCCTTTCTTAGACGACTCCGCCTCCAAATCCGCAGAAGCCCCCCTTTTCTTCTTTCCCCCCTTAAGGGGAGATTCACTTTCTTTCTCCTCCCCTTCATCTTCATTAGGGGAGGAGTGGGTCTTGGTGTCTTCGGACACTATGTTCGAAGCACATTTACGGCGGAGGCCGCTTTTGGCCTCCTTGCCCTTCTTCTTGGCCCGCTTTTCTGGTGCCTAATATGGCGCTGGAACCAGCATCCTCGTTAATATAGGGATGGTTGGGTCTTCGGGTAGTGGAGTCGGACAGTGAATCCGCTCCGCCTTCTTCGTCCAGCCATGTGGGAAGAATGGAAAGCCTGGTAAGCCCCTTGGATTTGCAAACAATAAAGTTATTATAAAAACTTACGGGAGATGATGCGTGAGTACAGTCGAGGCCAAGATCCTCGGTCGTTTCTGGCCACGTCTTTCGGGTCTTGAACAGCAGCTTCCACATGTCTCCGTGCTCCATGCTGAAGAATCGCCGCAGGGTCCGGGAATCGGCCGGGTCGAACTCCCACATATGATGTGTCCGGTTTTGGCAGGGGAGAATCCGGCGAAAGAGCATTACCTGGATTATGCTGGCAAGACTGGTATTCTTGTCTACCATACTCTTGATGCGCTTCTGCAGCATCGTCACCTCGTCGGATAACGCCCAATCTAGGCCCTTGTTGAGCCAAGATGTTGATACGTCCATTTTGCATCAGGCTTCTATATCAATATTTATTGCATTATGGGCTGTTATTACACATTATGTCACAATACTTATGACTTTTCTGTCTTATTTTACAAGGTTTACATGAAGAGGGGGAATGCCGGCAGCTGGAATTCTGGGCTAGAAAAGGAGCAAGTATTAGAGACCTATTATGTGCATCTCCAAAAGTCCTAAAACTCCATGGGAATTATTTTCATAATATATATAAAATATTGGGCGAAGAAAGTACCAGAGGGGGACCACCCACCGTCCATGAGGGTGGGGGGCGTGCCCTCCTGGCTCGTGGGCACCCTGGTGGCCCTTTGATGCCCATCTTTGTCTATATGGAGTCTTTCGTCAAGGAAAAATCATAAGAAAGCTGATGGGACGAAACTCCGCCGCCACGAGGCGGAACCTTGGCAGAACCAATCTAGGGCTCCGGCGGAGCTGTTCTGCTGGGGAAACTTCCCTCCGGGAGGGGGAAATCATCACCATTGTCGTCACCAACGATCCTCTCATCGGGAGGGGGTCGATCTCCATCAACATCTTCACTAGCACCATCTCATCTCAAACCCTAGTTCATATCTTGTATCCAATCTTTGTATCCAAACCTCAGATTGGTACCTGCGGGTTGCTAGTAGTGTTGATTACTCCTTGTAGTTGATGCTAGTTGGTTTACTTGGTGGAAGATCATACGTTCAGATCCATATGCATACTAATACCCCTATGATTATGAACATGCATATGCTTTGTGAGTAGTTACGTTTGTTCCTGAGGACATGGGAGAAGTCTTGCTATAAGTAGTCATGTGAATTTGGTATTCGTTTGATATTTTGATGAGATGTATGTTGTCTTTCCTCTAGTGGTGTCATGTGAACGTTGACTACATGACACTTCACCATTGTTTGGGCCTAGAGGGAGGCATTGGGAAGTAATAAGTAGATGATGGGTTGCTAGAGTGACATAAGCTTAAACCCTAGTTTATGCGTTGCTTCATAAGGGGCTGATTTGGATCCATATGTTTCATGCTATGGTTAGGTTTACCTTAATACTTCTGTTGTAGTTACGGATTCTTGAAATAGGGGTTAATCATAAGTGGGATACTTGTCCAAGTAAGGTTAGTACCCAATCACCGGTCCACCCACATATCAAATTATCAAAGTATCGAATGTGAATCATATGAACATGATGAAAACTAGCTTGACGATAATTCCCATGTTTTCTCGCGAGCGCTTTACTTCATATAAGAGTTTGTCCAGGCTTGTCCTTTGCTACAAAAAGGATTGGTCCATATTTCTCCACCTTATTTACTTTTATTACTTGCTACTCATTACAAATTATCTTATCACGAAACTATCTGTTGCCGATAATTTCAGTGCTTGCATAGAATACCTTACTGAAAACCGCTTATCATTTCCTTCTGCTCCTCATTGGGTTCGACACTCTTACTTATCGAAAAGGCTACGATAGATCCCCTACACTTGTGGGTCATCAAGACTCTTTTCTGGCGCCGTTGCCGGGGAGTGAAGCGCCTTTGGTAGGTTGAATTTGGTAAGGAAAATTTTATATAGTGTGCTGAAATTTACTGTCACTTGTTACTATGGAACATAATCCTTTGAGGGGCTTGTTCGGGGTATCTTCACCCCGACCAGTAGAGCAAAGAGTTGCTCCTAAACCTACTGAACCTACTAAAAATGATTACTTTGAAATTCCTTCGGGTGTGATAGAGAAACTGCTAGCTAATCCTTTCACATGTGACGGAACATTACATCCCGATTTGCACCTAATCTATGTGGATGAAGTTTGTGGATTATTTAAGCTTGCGGGTATGCCCGAGGATGTTATCAAGAAGAAGGTCTTCCCTTTATCTTTGAAGGTAGATGCATTGACATGGTTTAGGCTATGTGATGATATTGGATCATGGAACTACCAACAACTGAAATTGGAATTTCATCAGAAGTTTTATCCTATGCATCTTGTTCATCGTGATCGTAATTATATATATAATTTTTGGCCTCACGAAGGAGAAATCATCGCCCAAGCTTGGGGGAGGCTTAAGTCAATGTTATATTCATGCCCCAATCATGAGCTCTCAAAATAAATGATTATTCAGAATTTTTATGCTCGGCTTTCTCTCAGTAATCGCTCCATGCTCGATACTTCTTGTACTGGATCTTTTATGATGAAGACTATTGAATTCAAATGGGATTTGTTGGAAAGATTTAAATGCAACTCTGAAGATTGGGATCTTGATGAAGGTAAGGAGTCAGGTATAACACCTAAGTTCAATTGTGTTAAATCTTTTATGGATACCGATGCTTTCCGTGAATTTAGCACTAAATATGGACTTGACTCTGAGATAGTAGCTTCTTTCTGTGAATCCTTTGCTACTCATGTTGATCTCCCTAAGGAGAAGTGGTTTAAATATAATCCTCCCATTGAAGTAAAAGTAGTTGCACCTATTAAAGTTTAAGAAAATATTATTATTTATATTCCTACTGCTTATATTGAGAACCAACCTTTCCCTGTTAGAATAAAGGATCATGCTAAAGCTTCAACTGTGGTCAACAAAAGTAATATTAAGACACCTAAACCCCCTAAGCAAATTAAAGTTGAACCTAGTGTTGCTATGGTTAAAGATCTCTTGTCCAACAATATTGATGGGCATGTTATTTACTTCTGCAATGAATCTGCTAGAATTGCTAGACCCGATACTAAAAATAAACATAGACATGTTGTAGGCATGCCTGTTATTTCTCTTAAAATAGGAGATCGGCTTATGTGATATGGGTGCTAGTGCAAGTGCAATACCTCATTCCTTATACAAAAAATTATGCATGATATTGCACCTGCTGAGATAGAAGAGACAGATTTTACAATTAAGCTCGCCAATAGAGATACTATTTCACCAGTTGGGATTGTTAGAGATGTTGAAGTCTTGTGTGGGAAAGTTAAATATCCTGCTGATTTTCTTGTTCTTGGTTCCCCACAAGATGACTTTTGTCCCATTATATTTGGTAGACCCTTCTTGAATATTGTTAATGCTAGGATAGACTGCAATAAGGATATTGTTTCTGTTGGTTTAGGGATATGTCTCGTGAGTTTAATTTTGCTAAATTTCGTAGACAAACCCATGATAAAGAATTTCCTAGTAAAGATGAAATTATTGGTCTTGCTTCTATTGCCATGCCTCCTAGTGATCCTTTAGAACAATATTTGCTAGACCATGAAAATGGTATGTTTATGAATTAAAGAAGGGAAATAGATGAAGTGTTCTTTAAACAGGGACCTATTTTGAAACACAACTTGTCTATTGAAATCCTAGGGGATCCTCCTCCACCTAAGGGTGATCCCGTGTTTGAGCTTAAACCTTTACCTGATACTCTTAAATATGCTTATCTTGATGAGAAAGAGATATATCCTGTTATTATTAGTGCTAACCTTTCAGAGCATGAAGAAAAGAAATTATTGAAAACTCTGAAGAAGCACCGTGCTGCTATTGGATATACTCTTGATGATCTTAAGGGCATTAGTCCCACTCTATGCCAGCACAAAATAAAGCTGGAGAAAGACGCTAAACTAGTTGTTGATCACCAATGATGGTTAAATCCTAAGATGAAAGAAGTGGTAAGAAAAGAAATACTAAAGCTTCTTGTGGCAGGTATAATTTATCCCATTGCTGATAGTCAGTGGGTAAGTCCTGTCCATTGTGTCCCTAAGAAGGGAGGTATTACTGTTGTTCCTAATGATAAAGATGAATTGATCCCACAAAGAATTGTTACAGGGTATAGAATGGTAATTGATTTCCGCAAATTAAATAAAGCTACTAAAAAGGATCATTACCCTTTACCTTTTATTGATCAAATGCTAGAAATATTATCCAAACATACACATTTTTGCTTTCTAGATGGTTATTCTGGTTTCTCTCAAATACCTGTGTCAAAAGAGGATCAAGAAAAGAGAACTTTTACTTGCCCTTTCGGTACCTTTGCTTATAGACGTATGCCTTTTGGTTTATGTAATGCACCTGCTACTTTTCAAAGATGTATGACTGCTATATTCTCTGACTTTTGTGAAAAGATTGTTGAGGTATTCATGGATGATTTCTCTGTTTATGGGACTTCTTTTGATGATTGCTTAAGAAAACTTGATGAGTTTTGCAGAGATGAGAAGAAACTAATCTTGTCTTGAATTGGGAGAAGTGCCACTTTATGGTTAATGAAGGTATTGTCTTGGGGCATAAAATTTCTGAAAGAGGTATTGAAGTTGATAAAGCTAAAGTTGATGCTATTGAAAAGATGTTGTGTCCTAAGGACATAGAAGGTATAAGAAGTTTCCTTGGTCATGCCGGTTTTTATAGGAGGTTCATTAAGGACTTCTCTAAAATTTCTCGGCCTCTGACTAATCTCTTACAAAAAGATGTCCCTTTTGTCTTTGATGATGATTGTGTAGAAGCATTTGAAATACTTAAGAAAGCTTTGATTTCTGCACCTATTGTTCAGCCTCCTGATTGGAATTTACCATTTGAAATTATGTGTGATGCTAGTGATTATGCTGTAGGGGCTGTTCTAGGACAAAGAGTTGATAAGAAATTAAATGTTATTCAATATGCTAGTAAAACTCTAGACAGTGCCCAAAGAAATTATGCTACTACTGAAAAAGAATTTTTAGCAGTTGTGTTTGCTTGTGATAAGTTCAGACCTTACATTGTTGATTCCAAAGTAACTATTCACACTGATCATGCTGCTATTAAATATCTTATGGAAAAGAAAGATGCTAAACCTAGACTTATTAGATGGGTTCTCTTGCTACAAGAATTTGATTTGCATATTATTGATAGAAAGGGAGCTGAGAACCCCGTTGCAGACAACTTGTCTAGGTTAGAGAATGTTCTTGATGACCCACTACCTATTGATGATAGCTTTCCTGATGAACAATTAGCTGTCATAAATGCTTCTCGTACTGCTCCATGGTATGCTGATTATGCTAATTACATTGTTGCTAAATTTATACCACCTAGTTTCACATACCAGCAAAAGAAAAAGTTCTTCTATGATTTAAGACATTACTTCTGGGATGACCCACATCTTTATAAATAAGGAGTGGATGGTGTTATTAGACGTTGTGTACCTGAGCATGAACAGGAACAGATCCTATGCAAGTGTCACTCCGAGGCTTATGGAGGACACCATGCTGGAGAAAGAACTGCACATAACGTATTGCAATCTGGTTTTTATTGGCCGACTCTCTTCAAGGATGCCCGTAAGTTTGTCTTGTCTTGTGATAAGAAATGTCAAAGAATTGGTAATATTAGTAGACGTCAAGAAATGCCTAAGTATTATTCACTTGTTATTGAACCATTTGATGTTTGGGGCTTTGATTATATGGGACCGTTTCCTTCCTCTAATGGGCATACCCATATCTTAGTTGCTGTTGATTACATTACTAAGTGGGTAGAAGCTATTCCAACTAGTAGTGCTGATCATAACACCTCTATTAAGATGTTTAAAGAAGTTATTTTTCCGAGGTTTGGAGTCCCTAGATACTTAATGACTGATGGTGGTTCACATTTTATTCATGGTGCTCTCCGTAAAATGCTTGCTAAATATGATGTTAATCATAGAATTGCATCTCCTTATCACCCACAGTCTAGTGGTCAAGTAGAACTGAGTAATAGAGAGCTCAAATTAATTTTGCAAAAGACTGTTAATAGATCTAGAAAGAATTGGTCTAAGAAACTTGATGATGCATTATGAGCTTATAGAACTGCATATAAGAATCCCATGGGTATGTCTCCGTATAAAATGGTTTATGGTGAAGCATGTCACTTACCTCTTGAACTAGAACATAAGGCATATTGGGCTATTAAAGAGATCAATTATGATTTAAAACTTGCCTGTGAGAAGAGGCTTTTTGACATTAGCTCACTTGATGAATGGAGAGCCCAGGCTTATGAGAATACCAAACTGTTTAAAGAAAAAGTTAAAAGATGGCATGATAAAAGGATACAAAAACATGAGTTTAATGTAGGTGATTATGTCTTGTTATACAACTCTCGTTTAAGATTTCTTGCAGGCAAACTCCTCTCTAAATGGGAAGGTCCTTACGTCATCGAGGAGGTTTATCGTTCCGGTGCCATAAAAATCAACAACTTCGAAGGCACAAATCCGAGGGTGGTGAACGGTCAAAGAATCAAACATTATATCTCAGGTAATCCCATAAATGTGAAACTAATGTTATTGAAACCGTAACCCCGGAGGAATACATAAGGGACAATTTCCAGAATGTTTCAGACCTCGAAAAGGAATAGGTACGTGGTACGGTAAGTAAACCGACTCCAAAATAGTTCTAATGCCAAATTTTTCTCCATTTTGGGATATTTAAGAAAATAGGAAAATAAGAAGTAGTCCGGGAAGGACACGAGGCTTCCACGAGGGTGGAGGGCACGCCCTACACCCCTGGGTGCGCCCCCCTGCCTCATGGGCACCTCATGTGCTCCCCGGACTCTGTTTTCTTGCACGATACTTCTTTCGGTCGGCAAAAATTCATTATATAATCTCCCGAAGGTTTTGACCACCGTATCATGCAAATATCTTTTGTCTTTGTTTCGGGCTGTTTTTCTGACAGATCTTGATCGCCATGGCATCTTCAAGTGCCCCCAAGGACAAGTTCTTCGAGAAGGTCATCAACCCCTACCTCGCGGAGGTGCTGCAACACCCTCAAACCATTGAGATGCATGAGGGGTTGCTGCACATCCGCGATGTTGAGGGACCGAGGAGGACCGGAAGCATGGAGACAAGGCTTGAGGCATTGGAGCAACAAGTTTTCAAGTGCCAGGAGATGGTGGAACGTGGACTCGACTCCAATCATATAATGATCATGGAGTTCACCAACAACCACAAGCTAGATGACAAGAACATTGGGGAGGCCATCTTCAAGCTTCACGAGAAAATCGAGCGCCACGAAGCCCAGATCTATGACCTGCAAAACCAAAACTGTGAGTATGAATATAGATTCAAGAGGATGAGTTTGGCTGCAGATTTGAGGATCCCGGAGACTCGATCATCCTTCTATGATGGTGAGCCTATGCCTTGGAAGATGGACAACAAGCCTACAGCATCAACAACTCCATCATCACCACCTCCGAGGAAGGAAACATAAACACATGGGTATGGGCACTCCCCTTGGCAACTGCCAAGCTTAGGGGAGTGCCCCGGTATTGTATCACCATCACTTTTATCTTTACCGTTTTTCTTAGTTTGATCCTTTTGGTAATATCCTGATCTAGTAGAATAAAGTTTTAGTATGATCTAGTTTTGAGTTTTGCTTTATGATCTTTCTATGCAATCGAGTCCGTGAGCTATATATAATAAAGATTAGTGTTGAGTCAAGGGCTTGATTATTTTGCTATGATTTTGAGGGAATGGAATAAAAAAGGAAATAAAAATAAATAAAGAGATCATATGGATCTTATGGAGAGTAATGACTTCACATATAAAGAGTATGATGAGTAAAAGTTGTTGAGAGTTGACAAACATAGTTTTGGTCATCGTTTCAATCAATAGGAAGTAATAAAGAAAGAGAGGTTTTCACATATAAATATACTATCATGGACATATTTTATGATTGTGAGCACTCATTAAAGTATGATATGCTAAAGAGTTGATGTTGGACAAGGAAGACAACATAATGGGTTATGTTTTCTCAAATCTAAGATAAATTATATTGTCATGGATCATCCAACATGCTGAGCTTGCCTTTTCCTCTCATGCTAGCCAAACTCTTTGCACCAAGTAGAGATACTACTTGTGCTTCCAAATATCCTTAAAACTAGTGTTGCCATGAGAGTCCACCATATCTACCTATGGATTGAGTAAGATCCTTAAAGTAAGTTGTCATCATTGCAAGCAATAAAAATTGCTCTCTAAATATGTATGATTTATTAGTGTGGAGAAAATAAGCTTTATACGATCTTGTGATGTGGAAGAAATAAAAGCGATGGACTGCATAATAAAGGTCCATATCACAAGTGGCAATATAAAGTGACGTTCTTTCGCATTAAGATTTTGTGCATCCAACCATAAAAGCACATGACAACCTCTGCTTCCCTCTGCGAAGGGCCTATCTTTTATTCTTTTCTTATACTTCATGCAAGAGTCACGGTGATCTTCACCTTTCCTTTTTACATTTTATCCTTTGGCAAGCACAATGTGTTGGAAAGATCCTGATATATATGGCTAATTGGATGTGGGTTTTCATGAACAATTATTGTTGACATTACCCTTCAGGTAAAAAGTTGGGAGGCAAAACTATAAGCCCCTATCTTTCTCTATGTCCGATTAAAACTTCATAACCATAAATATCGTGTGAGTGTTAGCAATTGTGAAAGACTAAATAATGGTTGAGTATGTGGACTTGATGAGAAGCTCTTATATTGATTTTTTTCCTATGTTTTGATAAATTGCAATTGCTTCAATGACTGAGATTATAGTTTGTTAGTTTTCAATGAAGTTTCTGATTCATACTTGAGTATATGAATGAATTGTTACTTTAGCATAAGAGATCATATGACAATATATATATATATGTTGTTATTCTAAGAATGATCATGATGCCCTCATGTCCGTATTTTATTTTTATCGACACCTCTATCTCTAAACATGTGGACATATTTTTCGATTTCGGCTTTTGCTTGAGGACAAGCGAGGTCTAAGCTTGGGGGAGTTGATACGTCCATTTTGCATCATGCTTCTATATCAATATTTATTGCATTATGGGCTGTTATTACACATTATGTCACAATACTTATGCCTTTTCTCTCTTATTTTAGAAGGTTTACATGAAGAGGGGGAATGCCGGCAGCTGGAATTCTGGGTTGGAAAAGGAGCAAATATTAGAGACCTATTCTGCACATCTCCAAAAGTCCTGAAACTCCATGGGAATTATTTTAAGAATATATAAAAAATATTGGGCAAAGAAAGTACCAGAGGGGGGCCACCCATCGTCCACGAGGGTGGGGGGCGCACCTCCCTGCCTCGTGGGCCCACTGGTGGCCCTCTGATGCCCATCTTTGGCTATATGGAGTCTTTCGTCCAAGAAAAAACCATTAGAAATCTCACGGGAAGAAACTCCCCGCCATGATGCGGAACCAATCTAGGGCTCCGGCGGAGCTGTTCTGCCGGGGAAACTTCCCTCCGGGAGGGGGAACTTATCACCATTATCGTCACCAATGATCCTCTCATCAGGAGGGGGTCGATCTCCATCAACATATTCACCAGCACCATCTCATCTCAAACCCTAGTTCATCTCTTGTATCCAATCTTTGTATCCAAACATCAGATTGGTACCTGTGGGTTGCTAGTAGTGTTGATTACTCCTTGTAGTTGATGCTAGTTGGTTTACTTGGTGGAAGATCATATGTTTAGATCCATTATGCATATTAATACCCCTCTGATTATGAACATGGATATGCTTTGTGAGTAGTTATGTTTGTTCCTGAGGACATGGGAGAAGTCTTGCTACAAAGTAGTCATGTGAATTTGGTATTCGTTCGATATTTTGATGAGATGTATGTTGTCTTTCCTCTAGTGGTGTCATGTGAACGTTGACTACATGACACTTCACCATTGTTTGGGCCTAGAGGGAGGCATTGGGAGGTAATAAGTAGATGATGTGTTGCTAGAGTGACAGAAGCTTAAACCCTAGTTTATGCGTTGCTTCGTAAGGGGCTGATTTGGATCCACATGTTTCATGCTATGGTTAGGTTTACCTTAATACTTCTGTTGTAGTTGCGGATGCTTGCAATAGGGGTTAATCATAAGTGGTATTCTTGTCCAAGTAAGGGCAGTACCCAAGCATCGGTCCACCCACATATCAAATTATCAAAGTACCGAACGCGAATCATATGAATGTGATGAAAACTAGCTTGACGATAATTCCCATGTGTCCTCGGGAGCGCTTTACTTCATATAAGAGTTTGTCCAGGCTTGTCCTTTGCTACAAAAAGGATTGGGCCATATTTCTACACCTTATTTACTTTTATTACTTGCTACTCGTTACAAATTATCTTATCACATAACTACCTGTTACCGATTAATTTCAGTGCTTGCAGAGAATACCTTACTGAAAACCGCTTATCATTTCCTTCTGCTCCTCATTGGGTTCGACACTCTTACTTATAAAAAAGGCTACGATAGATCCCCTACACTTGTGGGTCATCAGATGTCAGCCGCAGTGGAGGCCCGTACTTGAATTCAGGAGCAGCGGCCCATGTGGAGTCACGAGGTTCTGTGACGTAGAACCACCCCTACTACCACCCCTTCATGGTCTCCATGAAGGTGCCTTTCGGCCAAGTAACATTGGGAAGCTTGCTCACCATGGCGCCTCCACACTCCGCGTGTTGACCGTCCACCACTTTTGGCTTCAAATGGAAAACCTTGAGCCATAGGCCGAAGTGGGGAGGGATGCGGATGAATGCCTCACATACGATGATGAACGCCGAAATGTTGAGGAAGGAATTCGGAGCTAGATCATGGAAATCTAGCCTGTAGTAAAACATAAGGCCGCGGACGAAAGGATGAAGGGGAAACCCTAATTTGCGGAGGAAATGAGGGATAAATACTACCCTCTCATGGGGCTCCGGAGTAGGGACGATCTGTTTTTTGGCCGCAAGCCGGTGGGCGATTTCCTTGGCCAAGTACCCCGCTTCCCGGAGCTCCTTGATGTCCCCCTCCGTGATGGAGGACGCCATCCACTTGCCCTGCGCTCCGGATCCGGACATGGCTTGAATGCCTTCTGCGAAGGAAGGGATCGAAGCTTGGGCTCTAAAACTTGAGGGTGGATGGGCTAAGGAAGAAGGATGCGTGGGTGAAAACTTGCCTATTCCCAAGGGGTCGTGCAGATGGCACGGTTGGATTACCCAAACCCGTATTGATGAAGATCCCACGATAAGAGGATGCGATCTCTATTTTGACAAGACGTGTCACCAGAGGCTGCATGTCGAAACGCGAAACGGGAGATTGATAAGTGATTCAAAATAATAAAGAGGCCAGACGTAACGTCTCGCCAGCAAAAACTGTCAGCAAAGACATATCGTGTTTTTTGATTAAGCATTATGCCCTTGTGGCAGCGATATTGTGACTATTAAAACAGATTAGGACATAGTTCTTATTGATCAACTACTTTGGAGTATTCAGAGGAGGAACCCACCTTGCAATGTCGAAGACAATCTGTGCACCGGATACATCATCATTGAAGCCTGGTTCAGGGGCTACTGAGGGAGTCCTGGATTAGGGGGTCCTCGGGCGTCCGGGCTATGTAACATGGGCCGGACTAATGGGTTGCGAAGATACAAGATAGAAGGCTTTCCCCTGTGTCCGGATGAGACTCTCCTTTGCGTGGATGGAAAGCTTGGCGTGCGGATATGAAGATTCCTTTCTCTGCAAATTGACTATGTACAACCCTAGCCCCCTCCGGTGTCTATATAAACCGGAGGGTTTAGTCTGTAGAGGCAATCATAATCATACATGCTAGACATCTAGGGTTTAGCCATAACGATCTCGTGGTAGATCAACTCTTGTAACACCTATACTCATCAAAGTCAATCAAGCAGGATGTAGGGTTTTACCTCCATCAAGAGGGCCCGAACATGGGTAAACATCATGTCCCCTGCCTCCTATTACCCTCGATCTTTAGACGCACGGTTCGGGACCCCCTACCCGAGATCCGCCGGTTTTGACACTGACAGCTAGGACGACCACGGCCCCCGCCAGGAGTGTCCTGACCGGCCTCGTGAGAACCACTGGTGATGAGGACATCCCAACCATGGGCACCACACCACCAACCATCAATGGTCCAATCACGAGAAGTCGCGTAATGCAAATACATGATCAGGTTAACGCTAACTTAAGTCTATCATTTGACCTTGAAAACATGGTTGTGCCTTCACCTCCTTTGTTGTTGGTTGAACTTAGGTGCAATGTCGAAGAAGGCCAAATACATTTCATTCCATGCAAAACAATGTTTTACGGCGAGGAAACAAAGTTAGGAATTCATGAAGAATGAGTTGTCTGCTGAAGAAACATTGTTCCAATTTTGAAGAAACAATGTTTTGCACGAGTTTGGATATCCCAACTTGCGAAAGGTTTCCAGAACTCGAGTTTTCTGCTGAAGGAAACATTGTTCGACCCCAGTGAACAATGTTTGGTCGGGAGCTGCCAACCACCTCCAGCGAGAGTTTTCCAGAAGCTACCTCATTAAGTCTTGAAGCCATTTAGTCAAACAAAGCTGGTTCACTTTCACACCTAAGCTGGTTCCAGAAGCTAGTTCTCTTTCACACCTATCCAGGGGGGTTGTCCCGATTATAAATAGGCTAGCTCTTCCCTTCGTTGGGGTCTTTTGCCATTTCTATCAAAGACCAAAGACATAGACTCCTCCTGAGATTGGAGAGCTCTTGTTACCCTTATTCTCGTGATTCCTTGAGAAATTGCTCCTAATTCGTGCTCCACGACTAGATCGTGTTGTGTGGGTTAGAGTTCATGGTTTCCCGTGCTCCACGACTTGAGCATGGTTGTGTGGGGTAGTATTGCAGGTTGTGGATCGGCGAATGTTCGGATTGCAAGCTTCGGTGAGCCTCCTCCTCGTTGGGTCATAATCTCTTATTTTCCATTTTCCGGCTGCTTGCAGCTAGTTATCCCCATCCGTTTATCAAACCTATGTCATGAAGATCCGACCTCCCCTTGAACACCCTCTTCTCCCAAGACGGTGTCGCATCATATGGTATCAGAGCAAGGTTTAAACGGTAGGATATGTATCTTTGTTGCTAGATCTATCCTTTTTAGTTCGGTTTCTCCCCGTCCTAGAGTCCAAAGCCAAAAAAAGCCACAAAAAAATACAAGGCTTTGTTGTTGAGATCTAGTTGTTTGCTTTCTTCTTTGTGTTTGCACCAAGTTCTATCCAAAGTTGCTGCTGTTTTTCTTTGAGTCTTGGTGTTGGATCAATTGTGCTACAAAAAAAGAAGAGAAAAAGCAGAAAAAGGGTGAAAAAAAGAGCAAAAAAGCGAAGAGAAAGTTGTCAGATTTCGGGTTCCGGCAGACCCTTGAGGTTCGAACACTAGGGTGCATGCGGAGATTTTGCCTTCTACCTACCTGCACCCCTCCGCCTCGCTAAGATCTAAGCTATGGAAAGAACAGCACAAGAGACACAGGGTTTATACTCGTTCGGGCCACCGTTGTGGTGTAATACCCTACTCCAGTGTGTGGTGTGGTGGATTGCCTCTTGGGCTGATGATGATGAGCAATACAAGGAAGAACAGCCTCGCGAGGGTCTGTTCTTGGCTGGGGGGATGAACTGCCAGGAGGAGTTCAGTCGCCCTTCTCTCTCTCCCTTCTTGATTCTCCCTCCGATTTTGATCCGATCTCTGATCTCCCCTCTACCCTGTGGGTGGCTAGTCCTATTTATAGGCAAAGGCCCTGGGCCTCTTCCCAAATATTGAGCGGGAAGGGCGCCAACAATTGGCCATTTTGAAGGGGAACATCTGGTACACTTATCCTGACTAAAGTTGGTCCTCGCCTGCCAAAGGCTCTGGTGGTGACGCTGGCTTGGGCTCCACAATGACTTCCTCCCTGCCGTTGGACTGGTCTTGGTCTCGTTGCACCGAAACGGGTGCCTTTGCTTGATGCTCTCGCCTGCGCTTGCTCCCTTTGCACCAAAGAGGAAAGGAGGACACTGCGCGGCTGGCGCCCGCCTGGCGCCTTTGGTCGTCATGGCTTGCGTCACGAGCACCTCGTGAGGTACCCCACCTTGATCTCTCCGCCTCCTCGCGAGCCAGCCTGATGAGGCCGTGCCTGAGGAAGCTCCGTGTCGTCCGCCCCGCGAGGCTTGGCCCCTCACGAGGGTCTTGGGTCTGTGTTGATGAAGACGGGCCGTGCTGGGCCCCTCCTCGAGCCACACCGCAGGACGCAGGCAGGCAAGTCTGGGGACCCCCGTTCCCAGAACGCCGACAGTAGCCCCCGGGCCCAAGGCGCGCCCGGACTTGGCCGTGCAGGGAGGAGAAAGGGCAAGAGCGAAGCGCCACGGGCCCTAACATCCTGCGGCCTTGGGCGCCGCGTGGCGGTTGATTGGACGTGGGCATCTCCACTTCCCACGGCGCCTCGGCAACTGCACGGACTGGACAAGTCCCTGCATGCAAAGTGGGTCATGATTACCTGCGATCGTGGAGGTCGGCGGTTGGCCTTCGCCGGCCATAAGTACGGAACGGCGCGCGCCCTTCCAGCCCATCCCTTCATGCTTCTCCTTCTTCTCGGTCCTTGCTCCGTCTTGCCGTGATGGCTCCGATCCGTCGGTTCTTGGCGGCAGAGAAGGGAAAGGCTCCCCGAGAGGAACCAGACCCGCTCCCGCCGAAGAAACGGCTCGCCCTCCACGGCCGGGACGAGGGGGCCCATCAGGTGGTGTCGAGGCCCTGGTGCGAGCGGCCACCGCCGGGGTTTCCGCTTCCCTTGTACGCCCACATCGAGGGCTCTGAAGGAGTCGATGCCGATCGCCACAGGCGGCGCCGCCATCGGCGCCGACGGGTCACGAAGGTGTGGGTCGTCCCCCCTGGGGTCCACACTGAGGGCTCCTCCCGAGAGTTCGTGCTCCACGCCGCCATGCCTCCTCAGTCTTGGATTTGCCTTCCTCCCTTCTTTGCCTCCATCATCCCACAGGGAGAACTCCTGAAGCTTTGGCTGCAGCACGCCGGCTGCAGCACCCTCGCGACCGAGGCAGAAGTCGCGGTCATTGCCCCGGGCGAGGTCTTCATGACTCGAGGCTGGAGTGAAATCGCCCGGGTTTGCAGGACAAGAGGCGCCCTCGCGATCCACTTGGAGTATGACGGTGCTTCGGTCATGTTCTTCAAGGTCTTCGATGCTAACGGGCGCCGGCTGGAGTGCTGCCCCGGGAGAGGTGGTCGGGACCCTGCTACGGCGAGGACTGGGCCCGTCGACCGCTCCCTTGGCGGCTCCTCAGGCGGCGGAGGCGGAGGAGGTTCCAGCGACTCCGGCGAGCTCTTCGCGACTCCGGAGATGAGCGACGAAAGCTAGGAGCCCCCGAACCGGTGCCGCTCCTGGAGCAGGGCGGGCTCGTCAGGCCGTCGCTGACTCTGATCTAGATGGGGTTGGCGCCGGTGCTTGACGGCCTACTGTTGATGATGGCGTCTTTTGCAGGGGCGCGTGTAGTTAGCGTCCTTTTAGGATCTGTTCCCTGCGAGGAATCAAAGACACGTCCCGTGGGGGCTTGTAAGGTGCATGTGATCCTGTTTTGTTAATATAACCCTTGTCATAGAATTGTGCGAGTTGCTCATTCCGTCTTAGCTCAGTTCTCCCTTTCGAACCTCACAAGGGCTTGGTGCTCTGCACCGACAGGTCCCAGTCCCAAGGCGGCTTCAGCCGTCGCTGGTATGCCAGGTTGCGATGCCGTGGTCAAGGCCAGGAGGTGAGCGACCCGGGGTCCGGTAAGAGCCCCTGAGTTGCGATGCTCAGGAGGTCCCCTTTGGCGCTCAAGCAGCCGTCGTTCGGTGAGAAAGGAGAGCGGCGTTGCTAACACGGGATTGCATTAGGTGCGGGGATGGTGCCACGGTAGCTGGTGCTTCCGGGTGGTGACTTATCTCGAGAATCAGGGGCCGCTCTCTGGTGTGTCGTCGGGTCCGTGCATCGGCAGGCGTGAGGTTGCTCGGCGAGGTCCTCGCGTGTCCCTCCCCTCTCGCCTTTGCTCCCCTTTCTGCTCTACATCCTCGGGTCCCGGCCCTCGAGCGAGTCTCAGCCGTCGCTGGTATGCCAGGTTGCGATGCCGTGGACAAGGCCAGAGGGTGAGGGCTGGAGAGCCAGTAGGAGCCCTGAGTCGTGATGCTCAGGCACCCTCCCTTTAACGTGCAAGCAGTTCGCGCGGATGAGAGTGAAGGAGACACCGCAAGGGCCTCGCCTGACGCAGCTCCTTTAGGAGATCCTGTAGACCCATCATAGAAAGAACGAGGGGTTGCCATGACAATTGACAGTCAGCCGTTGGTTGCTTCTGAGGGGCAATGAGGCACTGAAGGCTTGACGAGGTGGCGCCATGCAGGGCTGCCGCGGCCAGAGCTCAGCCATTCATGTTTGTCGGTGTTGCAGGGACAGACCCATGCGCAAGCGTCGTGCCGTTTGGGAGCAGCTCCGTCAGTTGGCGTCAGTTGAGCGGGCAACTAGGTCAAACACATTAGCCGCGAAGGAGTGGATTCATTCAAATAGATGCTGGAAAGGCGGACATCACTGGGTCAGGCCCGAGCGACTTGGGGATGATGCAGCCCGAGGGGCGCCCCCAACAAGGTAAGCTAACAACATAAAATAAAAGGGATACATGCCACAGGGACGGACCCACGTGGCCTGGGAATAATGCAGCCCTGGGGGGCGCTCCCAGCTGGAAATGAAACTTGAAAGATGTCACCTGATGATGTTGAGGACGAAAGAGTGTTGGCGTAGCAGACTCGGTGGGTTGCGGAAGCCGATCCTCACGAGCCCCCAGGCCCAGGGGCCTCGGGAGGCTCCGGAGGCGCTGGTGGCTCCTCGCGAACCATCTCCATCTCTGCCAGGGCTGCGGAACGCCTGGCCTCTTGAGCCTCCATGATGCCCCTCATGAGGCGCTGGTACGTGGCAGCCGCGTTCGGCAAGCCGTAAGGCATGCGAACGTAGCTGTGGGGTGGACCTTCGCAGCGCCCCACTCGCGAGGGCCAGAGGCGCTCCAGAGAGGCGACTCGATTGAGCCCTGGTATGTCGATGCAGACGCGCAGCCCACCATCCTCGCCTGGATGGGGAGCCACAGCTGGTAGGCGCCGGCCGCCTCTCATGACTCTTGACTCCTGTAGCTCCTAAATGTCCTTGCTGACGAACTCCTGAGGGTCTGGCCCTCCTTGCCTTACTCCTTCTTGAGGGAAACGTGCTTCGAAACACGCCTCCATGTGGTGCCCAAGCGCCTCCCTCGTGACCTTAGCCAGGTCGGTGGCCCTCCAGGGGAGAGCCCCCGAGCCCTGCATGAGGAGGGCGATGGGCGTGCTTTCCTATATGATGGAAGGAGGTTCCCCCTGGGCAGGCGCGGGGCCTGAGGGGCCTGCCTCCTGAGGGGCCGGGCCGGACAATGTCTTCTTCTTCTTGGGGGCGGTCTTGGGAAGCCTCCTGCTTCCGCGATCCGGGTCTTCCAGCGATGCGGCCTGAAAGGCTCGTTCCAGGGAACACACCGCCTCCTTCTCTTCATAGGGCACCATGATGACTCCGCCACTTCCTGGCATCTTGAGGACGTTGTAGCCGTGGTGAGTTACGGCCATGAACTTGGCCAGCGCTGGGTACCCAAGGATGGCTTTGTACGGCAGGCGAATGTGAGCGACGTCGAAGTCGATGAGCTCAGTGCGGTAGTTGTCGCGTGCCCCGAAGGTGACAGGGAGGCGGACCTGCCCAATCGGGACTGTGGAGCCGTTGGTGACTCCGGAGAAAGGCTTGGTTGGCTGAAGCCGGTTGTAGGGCACTTGAAGATTGTTGAATGTTTCCACGGACAGGACGTTGAGCCCTGCCCCGCCATCGATGAGGGTCCTGGTGACCACCACATTGCTGATGATTGGGAAACAAAGCATCGGGAGGACTCTGGCTATGGCCGCACACTTGAGCTGATCTGCTGAGCTGAACGTGATGGCGCACGCCGACCACCTGAGAGGGCGCATGGCTTCGAGCTTGGGGAGGACTGCATTCACTTCGCGGGCGAACTGCTTGAAGATGCGTTGAGAGGCTGGGGCTTGAGCCCCGCCCAGGATGCAGGCGATCGCGCGCGGCTCCTGGAAGCCCCCAGCCCCCTCGTCCTGATGGCGGTCCTCGTTTCTCCTTGGCTGCGGCGGCAGCGAAGGGAGGCCTGCGTTGCCTAGCGGGTGATCCTCGCGAGGCTGATCCCTCCAGTCTCCCTCGCGAGGCAGGTCTTGCCATCGATCCTCACAAGGTCGATTGCGCCACCCTTGGCGCGGGCAGCGGTCTTACCAGCGTCCTGCTTTCCTTCCTCCTCCTCGACCGTAGCCCTGATCACCGTGGTCGGGGCGACGGCCGATCCTTCCTTCTCGCACGGCTCGGAGCTCTTGACATTCGTTGGTGTTGTGGGTGTGGAGGTCGTGGTACACACAGTACCGACTGCCCTTGGAAGATTCGGGCTGATCTCTGCCCCGCTTGGTGTCTGGTTCTGCCGCGAGCACGGCAGCCCCCTTGCGCTTCACATCCTTGGCCTTGGGCTTCTTCTCTTCTGGGTCCGCGGCAGGCAGCTCGAGGAGGGAGAGACGCCCTTCTTCAGCCCTGGCGCACTTGGTTGCCAAGTTGAACAACTCCAAGGAAGTGCACAGGTCTTCTTGCATCGCCAGCTCCTCCTTCATCTTGACGTCGCGCACGCCGTCGGAGAAGGCTGAGATGATGGCCTCCTCGGTCACCTTGGGAATCTTGAGGCGTGCGTTGTTGAAGCACTGGATGTACTTCTTCAGGGTCTCTCCGTGTTGTTGCTTGATGCGGCGCATGTCGCTCACGGCGGGTGGCCGGTCGCGAGTACCTTGGAAGTTGGCAATGAAGCGGGTGCGCATCTCGTCCCAGGAGGAGATCGTGCCTGGAGCCAGGTTCAGGAGCCAGGTGCGGGCCCCGTCCT
This sequence comes from Triticum aestivum, assembly GCF_018294505.1. Lineage (NCBI taxonomy): Eukaryota > Viridiplantae > Streptophyta > Magnoliopsida > Poales > Poaceae > Triticum > Triticum aestivum. The sequence goes on from NC_057794.1 coordinate 352,228,254, forward strand.
TGAGCGCCATGGGAAACCAGTTCGCCATGACCTTCTCGTCTCCGTTGGCAGCTTCGATGCTCAGCTCATAGAGCTGGAGGAACTCCGCAGGGTCGGCGGTGTCGTAGTAACGATGAGGCAGGTTTGGCTTGAACTTGCCGGGCCACGCGAAGCTGCGTAGCTCAGTGGTGAAGGCACGGCAGCCTGCTGTGGCCACGGGAGGCCTTTGGTGACGGAGAGCTTGGTCTTGCATGTCCCCACGCGTTGCAGCTGGGAGAAGCATGGGGTCTTGACGTGCGGGAGCAGGAACATGGTCGCGACGTGCTGGAGCAGGGAGCGCCCGGGCAGCTTCTTGCGGGTGAGGGACTTCTTGGCAGCTCTGCTCTTGCCGCGCTGGCACCTGACGGAGCGGGTTCCGCCCAGGGGCCACGCGGCTTGGAGCCATGGAACCTTCTTGAGGAGGAGGCGGCTGGGGCGCCCCCAGAGCTTCGTCGCCCGCGCGGGGCGGGGTGCGGTGCAGCGGAACGGACGGCGCAGGAGAGCCCCCTGCGGCGCGGACGAGCTCGGCGACGCGGTCGAGCCATTCTTCATAGACGTCATCGACAGGACGGTAGCGCAGGAGCTCGTTTGCCGCAATGAGCGCAGCTCGAGCCTCCATGGGTGCGCGAAGCGCGCGGGACGAAGAACCAGCTGGGGTGAGCGAGGGAGTAGCGGTGCGGCCGTCTTGCCGCACGGACGGATGCTGAGACGACGCTTGCTGCTCGTCCCCCGCCGGGCCGGTGGCGGCGTTGATGGCAGGTGACGGGGAACGGCAAGGACGCCCGCCGATAGGAGCCGTCTGGGCGACGCGGGAAGCGAGAGCGGCCCGGCGCTCAGCGCGGGCCCGACGAGCGTCAGACATGGACGCGATGGTCGGAGGAGAACGGGGTGGTGGAAGACGAATTCCGGCGCACCCCTACCTGGCGCGCCAAATGTCAGATTTTGGGTTCCGGCAGACCCTTGAGGTTCAAACACTGGGGTGCGCGCGGAGATTTCGCCTTCTACCTACCTGCACCCCTCCGCCTCGCTAAGATCTAAGCTATGGAAAGAACAGCACAAGAGACACATGGTTTATACTGGTTCGGGCCACCGTTGTGGTGTAATACCCTACTCCAGTGTGTGGTGTGGTGGATTGCCTCTTGGGCTGATGATGATGAGCAATACAAGGAAGAGCAGCCTCGCAAGGGTCTGTTCTTGGCTGGGGGGATGAACTGCTAGGAGGAGTTCAGTCGCCCTTCTCTCTCTCTCCCTTCTCGATTCTCCCTCCGATTTCGATCCGATCTCCGATCTCCCCTCTACCCTGTGGGTGGCTAGTCCTATTTATAGGCAAAGGCCCTGGGCCTCTTCCCAAATATTGAGCGGGAAGGGCGCCAACAATTGGCCATTTTGAAGGGGAACATCTGGTACACTTATCCTACCTAAAGTTGGTCCTCGCCTGCCAAAGGCTCTGGTGGTGAAGCTGGCTTGGGCTCCACAATGACTTCCTCCCTGCCATTGGACTGGTCTTGGTCTTGTTGCACCGAAACGGATGCCTTTGCTTGATGCTATCGCCTGCGCTTGCTCCCTTTGCACCAAAGAGGAAAGGAGGACACTGCTCGGCTGGCGCCCGCCTGGCGCCTTTGGTCGTCATGGCTTGCGTCACGGGCACCTCGTGAGGTACCCCGCCTTGATCTCTCCGCCTCCTCGCGAGCCAGCCTGATGAGGCCGTGCCTGAGGAAGCTCCGTGTCGTCCGCCCCGCGAGGCTTGGCACCTCGCGAGGGTCTTGGGTCTGTGTTGATGAAGACGGGCCGTGTTGTGCCCCTCCTCGAGCCACGCCGCAGGCCGCAGGCAGGCAAGTCTGGGGACCCCCGTTCCCAGAACACCGACAAAAGTGTTGAGCAATTGTGCAATAATATTCAGTTTGGTGAGAAATTTCAGAAGTTGAAGTGGCTAGTGTTGTAGCTCAAACGTGGTGCAAGGATCTACAAATTTTTTCTTGTTCTTTTGGTTTGCATCGATCGGATCTCAGCACTAGCCCTCCCTTTTTACCCCACCCACTTCCACCTAGAAACCGTCAGCTTCCTTCCTTTCATTCGCCCGTCCACTCCTGATTTTCTACTTCCGCATAGCCGCCAAGGAATAATTAGAATTTGGGTAAGCAAGAAGGTGAGATGATTGTTTTCCACATATATTTTTCTTTTCCACTTGTTTCCAAGAGTTAACATGATAGGATCCAACTCGAGTGTACATGGACATCAACATGTGGAAGATGCTCTCCCAAAAACTCGCGCAAAACTTGGTGATATGATTGAGGAGAGTATAGTTGCAGCTATGCGAAGGATGTTCGGTGGTCATCTTCCTATTGTGGGTAATGGGGATCAACACCAACACAACCCCGCTGCCTCGCTGGCTGCCGACAACCGGCAACGTCAAGGAAACGGCGATCGCTATGTTGGTCGTGGAAGAGCGGTAGCAGCTGCTGCCCATGGCGCCCCTGCTATTGGTGATGAACGGAGGCGTGGCAACTTTGCTGCCCCCATGAGGGTGGGCCGCATGGAGGACAAGCTCGCGGGCGAGGCCATGACCCCCGCGGGTTTGCTGCGGATCACCGGCTATGAGCGACACATGATGGTGATGCCATCTTCCTTGAAGATCTCTCCGAGCATGGTGACGAAGATGAAGGCATGGGGGACTATGAACCCTACTCCCCACCTCGCCGCGGTGCTACTTTTGGTCGCAATGGTCATCATTATGACCATCGTGATCAGGATGACCATGACAACCAAGCAAGAGTGAAGCTACATGTGCCATCATTCATGGGAAAAGAGGATCCGGATGCATATATTGAGTGGGAAGATAAGTGTGATCAAATCTTGACAACCAAGCAAGAGTGAAGCTACATGTGGCATCATTCACGGGTAAAGAGGATCCGGATGCATATATTGTAACACCCAAGATGCGGCTATATCTCCCATGTGTCGGAGCACGACTTAGAGGCATAACCACATAGTAGGCATGTCGCAAGAGGGGTAATCTTTACACATCCCATGTACTGAATAAGAAAGGGATAAAGAGTTGGCTTACAATCGCCACTTCACACAATACATACATATAACATTACATCATCCAGAATACAATCAAGGTCCGACTACGGAACAAACATAAATAAAGACAACCCCAAATGCATAGATCCCCGGTCGCCCCGACTGGGCTCCACTACTGATCAACTTGAAACAAAACCACACAAAAAACACGATCTTCATCGAGCTCCTCCTTGAGCTTGGTTGCGTCACTTGCACGGGTATCATCAGCACCTGCAACTATTTGGAAGTAATTTGTGAGTCACGGGGACTCAGCAATCACACACCCGCGAGATCAAGACTATTTAAGCTTATGGGTAGGAAAAAGGGTAGTGAGGTGGAGCTGCAGCAAGCACTAGCATATATGGTGGCTAACTTACGCAAATGAGAGCGAGAAAAGGAGCAAAGCACGGTCGTGAACTAGAAGTGATCAAGAAGTGATCCTGAATCTACTTATGTTCAAGCATAACACAAGAACCGTGTTCACTTCCCGGACTCCGCCGAGAAGAGACCATCACGGCTACACACGCGGTTGATGCATTTTAATTAACTTAAGTGTCAAGTTCTCTACAACCGGATATTAACAAATTCACATCTGCCCATAACCACGGGCACAACTTTCAAAAGTTCAAAACCCTGCAGGGGTGTCCCAACTTAGCCCATTACAAGCTCTCACGGTCAACGAAGGATATTCCTTCTCCCGGGACGACCCGATCAGACTCGGAATCCCGGTTACAAGACATTTCGACAATGGTAAAACAAGACCAGCAAGACCACCCACTGTGCCGACAAATCCCGATAGGAGCTGCACATATCTCGTTCTCAGGGCACACCAGATAAGCTAAGCATATAGGAGCCAACGTAACCCAAGTTACAAGGGACGGCCCTGCACGGTGCTCTAGTTTGGACCAACACTCATAGGAGCACTGGCCCGGGGGTTTAAAATAAAGATGACCTTTGAGTCTGCAGAACCCAAGGGAAAAAGGCTTAGGTGGCAAATGGTAACACCAAGGTTGGGCCTTGCTAGAGGAGTTTTATTCAAAGCGAATTGTCAAGGGGTTCCCATTATAACCCAACCGCGTAAGGAACGCAAAATCGAGGAACATAACACCGGTATGACGGAAACTAGGGCGGGAAGAGTGGAACAAAACACCAGGCATAAGGCCGAGCCTTCCACCCTTTACCAAGTATATAGGTGATTAAAGTAAATAAGATATAATAATGATATCCCAACAATATCCATGTTCCAACATGGAACAAAACTTCATCTTCACCTGCAACTACCAACGCTATAAGAGGGGCTGAGCAAAGCGGTAACATAGCCAAACAAGGATTTGCTAGGAAAGGTGGGTTAGAGGCTTGGCATGGATATGGGAGGCATGATATAGCAAGTGGTAGGTATCACGGCATAGCAATAGAGCGAGCAACTAGCAAGCAAAGATAGAAGTGATGGTCATCTTGCCTGAGATCCCGCAAGGAAGAAGAACGAGTCCATGAAGAAGACAAATGGACGAAGTCGAACGAATCCTCACAAACGCGACGTTATCGGAACTAACCCGAAGAAGCAACACCAGAAATAAGCAAACAACATAGTAAACAACCATCACATAAGCATGGCATGATTCACAATCAAGTATGATGCATGTCCTGTTTAATGAGGCATGGCATGGCAAAGTGCACAAGCAAAACTACAAGTTAAATGGAGCTCAATACGCAACGAGTTGCATATTGATGACACCACAACAATTATTTAGTTCTCTCCCGTTTAAGTATTCAACAACATTAAATGTTTGTTAGCATGGCAAGGGGTGAAGCATATGAAAACTACCTATCTAGGCAAGTTTAAATGAGGCCGGATATAACAAACAACAAATCCGGAAACTCATGTGCATATTTTAGGTTTGGTACTGTTCTGCCCTAAACCATATTTTAGAGTTATTAAACATGCAAGATGAGTGCACCATGTTAAACTAGGCATTTTTCTACCCCATTTACATATATAGTTCATTGAATTTGGAGCTACGGTTATTAAGTTATGAAATAATTCATTTTAGTATGGCATATGAGAAAAATCAAATCAAACAACATTTTAAACATTTTAAAAATGGGTGAAATTGCATATTATGGAACTAGACAAAATTCTAAGCATTTTCATATATAACTTATTTACATATGATGCACGGTTATGAAGTTATTATATGCATGTTGTATGAGGGTTTTTCTGCAAAACTGGAAAAACTGGATAATAGCTAAATTCGTCCCGAGGAAAAAAATACTATATGGGCCGAATCTGGCTAGCCCAACAGTGCACAGTGGGGGCTGGGCAGATGCTCACATCGGGCCAGATCTGGCAGAAACTGGAGTTGGGCCGGCTCTGGAAGAGGCCCAAGCGAGGATCGTAGGGGAGCCGGCTGAGGTGGCTCTAGCAGCGGCTCGATCGGTCCAGAGGCGAAGCGAGGGGCTAGAACTTGGCACTATGGAAGCCCGCAATGATGACGTGGCAGTCAACGCGGCTGGATAAGACGAGCGCTCCCTGATGCGTCGTCCTCTGCTCGACATGAAGCAGAGGCGACGGCGTAGGACTTGCAGTGGCGGCTGGGCGAGTCTTGGCGCATGGAGGACGTCCTAGACGAGGTGGCCGTCCGGGAACAACGTGGGGGAAGGGGACACAGGGCTGGGGCAGGAGCTCCAGCGGCTTGATCCCGTCGAGTGCGTCGGTGACCTACGGACAGGCGGACACGGCTGGAAAGCCCGATTCCATCCGGATTCGGCAGGACTTGGTCACGGGCGGCACTAGGATGAGGAGGACGCCAGTGAGTTTGCTCCGGGACGATATGGCCATGGTGGGGCATGCTCCTGTTCTCCCTGAAGAAGAAAGAGAGAGAGACCACGGGGTGAGGAAGAGAGAAGAACCAGGGGAAGAAGGGAAAGAGAAGGAGAGGCAGGGTGCGGCGCGGGGACGGCCTAGTCCTGGCTGCCGGTGGTGGTCACGACAACAGGTCAAGCACATGCTCGAGCAAGGAGGCGCGCAAGGGTGCTCGGCTGTTGAGGTCTCGGGTAAAGCAGAGGAGGCCGGGTGTGGAAACTGAGGAGGAGCGGGGGTTGGTGGGGATCGATGGATGGATGGATCGATGGGACTGGTGGTGGCTGAAAACGAGAAAGGAATGAGAAGATTGGTTGGGCAGGTGGATCGGGGAAGATCCCGAGGACGATGGTGAGTGGGTGGCGGCGGTGACGGGACGGATGGGACAAGGGAGAGGATTTTTAGGGTTAGGCTAGAGTTTGATCTATATATAGCAAATGGGCTAAGTTTAGGGGCATTTGGTCCCTCCGATCTTAATCGGACGGTCCCGGATAAATAGGCTAGGGAGATCAAATAATAAAACGGAGATGTTTTATAGATGTTTGGGGATGATCCGAATCCAACAGTGGCGACTGCCCGAGTCGGGTCTGGGACAGCTTTTGGGCGCGCGCGCGAGGAGTTCGATGCACTTATGCAAGGGGGGATCAGGAGGGGTTGGTTGTGACTATGTAGAAGGGCTTGGACTAAGAGGAGAGAAGAGAAAACGGCCCGGCGACAGTTTTCGAAGACCGAAAATGTCCGACGTTTTGACCGGCTATAATGCCGCTATAGATATCCGTTGGGGCGTCAAACGAACTCCGAATGCGATGAAACTTGGCAGGCGACCTACTATCAACAAAACAACACCGCATGCCAACTTTCAACCTATTCCGAGAACATTTTCCGGCCACTTATAAAGTAATATTTTGGAGGTGCCGCGGGTGCGTGCGAGTGTGTCTAGGCTCAGAACGGACAACGGACGGAACTGGGGAAACCCGGACGGATGCAAGTTTTGAAAACATGATTATGCAATGCACATGATGACATGGCAAGATGCAACATGAAAGCGAAAGACACGGCAACAAACAGCGAATAACTGGAAGACACCTGGCGCATCGGTCTCGGGGCGTTACAACACTCCACCACTACAAGAGGATCTCGTCCCGAGATCTAGGATGGCACCAGAGAGAAATGGAAGAAGAAGGGGAAGAGGTAACACTAAGTTGCTTCTTTGACAGATGAGTGAAACCCAAAGAACCTTGAGAGGTTGAAAACAAATTGAAAGAAAGAATACAATGAAGATGAACAAAGTTGAAAACACTCCGTTAGAAAAGAGGAACAAGGTACATTACCAGAACCTTGTAGGTTGAATGACATAAGAAAAGGGTTGCAATGGACAAGAAGTACATGCAAGCACTTCGGTAGAAACGAAATGTACAAGGAACGATAAGGATCAATTTCGACAACACTCCGGTTGGAAATGGAAGGCATAGAATATGAGCTTGGCAAAATGAAAACACTTGGATGAGAGTCCGGTTAGAAGAGGAATGATAGCCACAACACTCCGGTTAAAACAATATAGAGAAGGAATAAGAATGATATAATTTGGGCAGCACTCCGATTGTAAATGGAAAGAATTCAACATGAATTTGACAAGATGAGAGGATACTTGATGAGATCAACAACAACTGCGTCCAGAACGATTGAAAGAATGGCATAATGGATAAGAAAGATTTTAGACAGCACTCTGGTTGAGAAAAGAGACAAAACTTGACAGAATGGGAAGAACTTGAAAAGAGGGAACGACACTCCGGTTAAAAGGATAAGCACGAAAAGAACATGATCTTTGACAAAACGAGATGATGGGTGAATATAGCAACAATACAATGCCTCTGGGATGAATGTAAGAATGGAATCAAAAGAATGGAGGAGAAAACCACATCTTCTGCCTCAAAGAGCTTGAAAAAGCATCTTTAGGAGAAGAGTCGAACGGAGTTGTTGGAAAACCGACAACGAAACGAATAAACTTGTAGTGGGCTTATGGAAAACGTCTAAAAATTATGAGGTGAAATTCTGCTACTAACAAAAACAATAGATTGGATTGAGGTCAACAAGGAGATGACAAACTTATTTCACCGGGAGGATGAAAGAAGAACTTGGGTCATTTATAAGCACCATAAATAGCAACAATCCTTAGGGAAAGCTTTAGGTGAAATATAACCCAAGATAACTCCTACAAAGCGATTGATGGATTGAGAAGAGCCCATGCTCGAAGAGATTGATGGGTTTAACTATCTCATTCTTGACAACTGTTGAATCATGAAACACGAACTCAAATTGTCATGAATGACATAACACCACCTCAAATGATAAGGTAGAACGAATTGCACTTCAGAATGCAAAATGAAGAAAGCTTGAACTCCTCAAAACAAGACATGTGTTGAACACCATGTTTATTTAAGAGTATAGCTTGGCGGATCTTAGCTTCGAGAGAAAACTTGAAGAACAATTGAAGAATGAAAAGAATCCTTGACGAACCACCATGTAGAGCCTCCATGAAGAACTCCGGTAACAAAAGGATGATCAAACGGAAGGAAAGAGAGGTTGAAAACACAAGGTGGAGCCTTGCAATGATTGGATGAAGCTTTGCGATGAGATAAAGTGGAAACTTGGAACTCCGGAAGAAAAGATAAAGCATCTCGAACTGAGAATGTGATATGATGAACCACTCCGGAAAGAAGAAATTAGATCACTTGTATGAAACAATAATAAGAATTACGTTATGTGCATCCTTCACCAATTTAGACTGATGGCAAGCAACGAATTTTGCAAACTACTTATTCTCGTAGAAAAGATTAAGGTAGATATAGTGCCAACTTGGGAAGGTCTTCAACGAACCACCAGTAGGATTGGAAAGAACGAATGAATTGATATGATAACCAAGGAAGATAGATCTTGAACGAACCACCGTAAGAATTGAAAACGATTGAAGAAAAGATAAATAAACACTAGGAAGAATTAGAGAATGAATGAAGATACTTGAGGGGATTTAAATACATGAGAACGAAGAGATCACGAGCTGATAAGAGAATACTTGAATGATGCACCGGTAAGATTTGGGGAATGATAGCTAAAAGCTGAGAATGAATAAATCTTCTGAAATGATGGGCTCCGGAGAATCAAACTGAAAAGACTCCTGGATTGCTCCGGATGGGTGAAAAGAATTCTCACAATCGAAAATAATTATGAGATGATGGCATCAAGCTAGAACCACGAGTCTTTGAAGAGAACGGGGCAAGATTTAAGAGAAACTCTTCTTCGGTCTTCAAATGCAGAGAATGACGATGAGAAAGACCACCATGAATTTGATGAGGCACTCCGTAAAGAAAATTAGAAAGGTTGAACCAACGATGAAAATAATTTGATAGATCTTGAAGAATTTGAGAGATAGCTCCGGCAAAAGAAAAGAAGAGTCAGGTAAGATCCTGGAAAAAGACCTGTGGGTTATGGGCCCACTCAAAAGAAACACCGTTGAATGATTTGAAAGAGAGATTGCACCGGTAGAATTAAATGGCTTGTATGAGACAACATCCTCAAAAGAGCTTGAACGAAAGTGGAGTGGAAACACGAATCTTCGAGATGTCTTCATCACTTCGGATCAATTGAATAGCGATAAGTGGATGATTAAGAGGTGCACTGACATGGGAAAGCATTTGAAACAAAGAAAGGAATATGATCAACACCAAAAACTTGAATTGAATCCACCGGAGAAGAAAGAGAACGAAGAATGATGAACTTGTAGAGCATCTTCATGAGAACCACCAGGTAAGAACATTGAAAGGAAAGAAAGAAGAGACTTCACATCAACAAAATGGATACTTGAATAAGAAATCTGAGTCCTTAAAGAAAAATGGATGGGAGGGCGGGAAAAACAAAGACAACTTGGGACGAATGAAACAAACACCATTGAGAATACTTAGAGTTGATCTTGCGGATGGGAAAAATGATCGGATCCACTTGAAGAGAAACACGCCGGTTGAAAATGGATTGACATGACAATATTGATGATCAAGAAGGATTGGTATTCACATAGGAGTATGAGAACAACTCTTAGGGAAGGTATGGAATCAACATTTGACATTGAAGCAACTCGAATACCACAACTCAAAACAAAACAAAGGATTGGCTTGCAAAATAAGCCAGAAACAAACATATGATAGATCCCATATCGTATCATGTGTCTGTTGGAAAGATATCCTACGTGATACTTGAATTCCCACTTATAAACTCCCGAAACTTTCTAGTTATGCAATCAGGTCTTGGGGATACAGGGGAAGCATAATATCTCACCCAAACTAACAAATCCTACATCCAGCTGTATCCATCCTTCAACACATAACCAAGAAACCTTCGGAAATCATTTACCTCAACCTTCGAAAAGCATCCGTTATACGAGTTATGGCAATACTCCCGAACTCCCACCCAGTACTGGGTGGCGTCGAGGTTATCTCACCAACAACTGCATAAAGGAGATTTTCGATGTCGGCGAAACTCAGGTATTCCAGAACTGCAATGATAAAATTGTGACGACAACACCTCGGAGCTCAACTCCCCGGGACACTGCCACAACCCCTAAATGTCAGGAGGCACCAAGAACAATGTTCTCGTCACAAAACCATCGAAACGATTCCAAGATACCCGCGTGATCCTAAAAAAATTAGTGAAATTTGAGAAGAGAAGAGTCAAAACTCTACGTTAGGAGGCCTCACCAGAGCGACGAAGGGACTGAGGAGTAAAAATAATCCTACTCTCCGATATATATATATATATATATATATATATATATATGACCCTAAGACTCAAAACATTTTGTTCTACACACAACAACGTCAGCGATTCGATCAAGCAGGGGGCTCCTAAGTCGGGGAAGGCTCTGATTACCAACTTGTAACACCCACGATGCGGCTATATCTCCCATGTGTCGGAGCACGACTTAGAGGCATAACCACATAGTAGGCATGTCGCAAGAGGGGTAATCTTTACACATCCCATGTACTGAATAAGAAAGGGATAAAGAGTTGGCTTACAATCGCCACTTCACACAATACATAAATATAGCATTACATCATCCAGAATACAATCAAGGTCCGACTACAGAACCAACATAAATAAAGACAACCCCAAATGCATAGATCCCCGATCGCCCCGACTGGGCTCCACTACTGATCAACTTGAAACAAAACCACACAACAAACACGATCTTCATCGAGCTCCTCCTTGAGCTCAGTTGCGTCACCTTCATGGGTATCATCGGCACCTGCAACTGTTTGGAAGTAATCTGTGAGTCACGGGGACTCAGCAATCTCACACCCGCGAGATCAAGACTATTTAAGCTTATGGGTAGGAAAAAGGGTAGTGAGGTGGAGCTGCAGCAAGCACTAGCATATATGGTGGCTAACTTATGCAAATGAGAGCGAGAAAAGGAGCAAAGCATGGTCGTGAACTAGAAGTGATCAAGAAGTGATCCTGAATCTACTTACGTTCAAGCATAACACAAGAACCATGTTCACTTCCCGGACTCCGCCGAGAAGAGACCATCACGGCTACACACGCGGTTGATGCATTTTAATTAAATTAAGTGTCAAGTTCTCTACAACTGGATATTAACAAATTTCCATCTGCCCATAACCGCGGGCACGGCTTTCGAAAGTTCAAAACCCTGCAGGGGTGTCCCAACTTAGCGCATCACAAGCTCTCACGGTCAACGAAGGATATTCCTTCTCCCAGGACGACCCAATCAGACTCGGAATCCCGGTTACAAGACATTTCGACAATGGTAAAACAAGACCAGCAAGACCACCCGCTGTGCCGACAAATCCCGATAGGAGCTGCACATATCTTGTTCTCAGGGCACACCGGATAAGCTAAGCGTACAGGAGCCAACGTAACCCAAGTTGCCAAGGGACGGCCCCGCACGGTGCTCTAGTTTGGACCAACACTCAGAGGAGCACTGGCCCGGGGGTTTAAAATAAAGATGACCCTTGAGTCTGTAGAACCCAAGGGAAAAAGGCTTAGGTGGAAAATGGTAAAACCAAGGTTGGGCCTTGCTGGAGGAGTTTTATTCAAAGCGAACTGTCAAGGGGTTCCCATTATAACCCAACCGCATAAGGAACGCAAAATCAAGGAAAATAACGCCGGTATGACGGAAACTAGGGCGGCAAGAGTGGAACAAAACACCAGGCATAAGGCCGAGCCTTCCATCCTTTACCAAGTATATAGGTGCACTAAAGTAAATAAGATATAATAATGATATCCCAACAATATCCATGTTCCAACATGGAACAAAACTTCATCTTCACCTGCAACTAGCAACGCTATAAGAGGGGCTGAGCAAAGCGGTAACATAGCCAAACAACGGTTTGCTAGGAAAGGTGGGTTAGAGGCTTGGCATGGCAATATGGGAGGCATGATATAGCAAGTGGTAGGTATCGTGGCATAGCAATAGAGCGAGCAACTAGCAAGCAAAGATAGAAGTGATTTCGAGGGTATGGTCATCTTGCCTGAGATCCTGCAAGGAAGAAGAGCGAGTCCATGAAGAAGACAAACGGATGAAGTCGAACGAATCCTCACAAACGCGACATTATCGGAACTAACCCGAAGAAGCAATGCCGGAAAGAAGCAAACAACATAGTAAACAACCATCACATAAGCATGGCATGATGCACAATCAAGTATGATGCATGTCCGATTTAATGAGGCATGGCATGGCAAAGTGCACAAGCAAAACTACAAGTTAAATGGAGCTCAATACGCAACGAGTTGCATATTGACGACACCACAACAATTATTTAGTTCTCTCCCGTTTAAGTACTCAACAACATTAAAAAAAATTAGCATGGCAAGGGGTGAAGCATATGAAAACTACCTATCTAGGCAAGTTTAAATGAGGAAGGATATAACAAACAACAAATCCGGAAACTCCTCATGTGCATATTTTAGATTTGGTACTGTTCTGCCCTAAACCATATTTTAGAGTTATTAAACATGCAAGATGAGTGCACCATGTTAAACTAGGCATTTTTCTACCCCATTTACATATATAGTTCATTGAATTTGGAGCTACGGTTATTAAGTTATGAAATAATTAATTTTAGTATGGCATATGAGCAAAATCAAATCAAACAACATTTTAAACATGGGTGAAAATTGCATATTATGGAACTAGACAAAATTCTAAGCATTTTTCATATATAACTTATTTACATATGATGCATGGTTGTGAAGTTATTATATGCATGTTGTATGAGGGTTTTTCTGCAAAACTAGATAAACTAGATAATAGCTAAATTCGTCCCGAGGAAAAAAACACTATATGGGCCGAATCTGGCTAGCCCAATAGTGCACAGTGGGGGCTGGGCAGATGCTCACATCAGGCCAGATCTAGCAGAAACTGGAGCTGGGTCGGCTCTGGAAGAGGCCCAAGCGGGGATCGTAGGGGAGCCAGCTGAGGTGGCTCTGGCTGGGCCGAAAACAGGGCAGCGGCTCGGTTGGTCTAGAGGTGAAGCGAGGGGCTGGAACTTGGCGCTGTGGAAGCCCGCAATGATGACATGGCGGTTAACGTGGATGGACAAGACGAGCGCTCCCTGATGCGTCGTCCTCTGCTTGACATGAAGCAGAGGCAGCGGCGTAGGACTTGCAGCGGTGGCTGGGCGGGTCTTGGCGCACGGAGGACGTCCTGGACGAGGTGGCCATCCGGGAACGACGTGGGGGAAGGGGACGCAGGGCTGGTGCTGGAGCTCCATCGGCTTGATCCCATCGAGTGCGTTGGCAACCTACAGACAGGCGGCCACGGCGGGAAAGCTCGATTCCGTCCGGATTCGGCAGGACTTAGCCGCGGACGGCGCTAGGATGAGGAGGACGCCGACGAGTTTGCTCCGGGACGAGACGGCCATGGCGGGGCATGCTCCTGTTCTCCTTGAAGAAGAAAGAGAGAGACCGCGGGGTGAGGAAGAGAGAAGAACCAGGGGAATAAGGAAAAGAGAAGGAGAGGCAGGGTGCGGTGCGGGGACGGCCTGGTCCTGGCTGCCGGTGGTGGTCGCGGCAACAGGTCGAGCTCATGCTCAAGCAAGGAGGCGCGCAGGGGTGCTCGGCTGTTGAGGTCTCGGGTGAAGCAGAGGAGGCCGGGCGTGGAAACTGAGGAGGAGCGGGGGTTGGTGGGCATCGATGGATGGATGGATCGATGGGGCTGGTGGTGGCTGAAAACGAGAAAGGGGTGAGAAGATTGGTTGGGCAGGTGGATCGGGGAAGATCCCGAGGACAATGGTGAGTGGGTGGCGGCGGTGACGGGATAGATGGGACAAGGGAAAGGATTTTTAGGGTTAGGCTAGAGTTTGGTCTATATATAGCGAATGGGCTAAGTTTAGGGGCAGTTGGTCCCTCTGATCTTAATCGGACGGTCCCGGATAAACAGGCTAGGGAGATCAAATAATAAAACGGAGATGTTTTATAAATGTTTGGGGATGATCCGAATCCAACGGTGGCGATTGCCCGAGTCGGGTCCGGGACAGCTTTCGGACGCGTGCGCGAGGAGTTCGATGCACTGATGCAAGGGGGCTCAGGAGGGGTTGGTTGTGACTGTGTAGAAGGGCTTGGACTGAGAGGAGAGAAGAGAAAACGGCCCGGCAATAGTTTTCGGAGACCAAAAACGTTCGACGTTTTGACCGGCTATAATGCCGCTATAGATATCCGTTGGGGCGTCAAACGAACTCCGAATGCGATGTAACTTGGCACGCGACCTACTGACAACAAAACAACACTGCATGCCAACTTTCAACCCATTCCTAGAACATTTTCCGGCCACTTATAAAGTAATATTTTGGAGGTGCCGCGGGCGCGTGCGAGTGTGTTTAGGCTCAGAACGGACAACGGACGGAACTGGGGAAACCCGGACGGATGCAAGTTTTGAAAACATGATGATGCAATGCACATGATGACATGGCAAGATTCAACACACAAGCGAAAGACACGGCAACAAACAGCGAATAACTGGAAGACACCTGGCGCATCGGTCTCGGGGCGTTACATATATTGAGTGGGAAAATAAGTGCGATCAAATCTTTCGCATCCATGGTTTTTCTGAAGCCAAGAGAGTTGATGTTGCTGTTATGGAGTTCTCTGGTTATGCTCTTACATGGTGGAATCAGCTGCAAGATGATCGGTTGTTGTCCGGCAATAATCATATCCGCAGCTGGACTTTGATGAAGGAAGTCATGAGGCACCGTTTTGTTCCATCATACTATGAGAGGCAATTGTACAAGCGGTTGCAGGGGCTCACTCAAGGTTCCCGCACTGTTGAGGAGTACTATAAAGAGATGGAGGTGCTGCTAATTCGGACAAGAACCCGTGAAAGTGATGAGGCGAAAATGGCAAGATTTTTACATGGGCTGGATGATGAAATATCAGATTTTGTGGAGATGTTTCCTTATGATACAATACAAAATGTGGTACATCAAGCTATAAGAGTTGAGAAGAAGAATATGCGTAATGGTCGTACTCGTGCTTTCCAAGGCCGCACCACCACACGCTCATGGCAGCGAACACAACAGCCATATGGTTCTCAGTTTGAGGGTGCACCACCTAGGCACCCACATGCCTCGACGGCTTCCTCACCTGCTATTCGCAATCAAGCTAAGAGGCCATCAGCTATAGCAGGAGTATCCTCTGCTCCACCTCCAGAAAAGAGTTGTACACACAGCAGCGACATTCAATGCCACAAGTGCAAAGGAAGAGGTCATATTTCTTCGGAATATCCAAGCAAACGAACTATGATAATCAATGAACGAGGTGAATGGGAGTCTGAAAGTGACCCTGAAGGTGGCAATAATTAAGTGGAAGAGGATCAAGGTTGGGAAGTAGGAGGAACTATTTTATCTCACGAAGAACTTCATGGTGAAGCTTTGGTTGTATGTCATTCACTTAATGCCCAAGTTGTGGAGGAGGAAAAGGGGTAGCGGCATAATATTTTCCACACTCGTTGCCTTATCAACTCAAATATATGTCGAGTGATTGTTTATAGTGGCAGATGCAACAATATTGCAAGCACGAAGATGGTCGAGAAGCTTCTATTGCAAACAAAACGTCACCCACATCCATACCGCATGCAATGGCTGAATGATTGTGGCGCAATTCAGGTGATTAGCAGCGTGCGAATACCAATTTCAATAGGGACATATCAAGATGATGTTGAGTGTGATGTGGTGCCGATGCACGCTTGTCACTTGCGTCTTGGACGACCGTGGTTGCATGACCGTGATGTGCAAATCAGTGGGCGTGCGAATCGCTTATGTTTTGTCCATAGAGGAGAAAAGTTCACTTGGCTGCCCATGACACCCGAGGAAGTCTGTCTTGATGAGATGAAAAGAAAAGGAAAGAAAAAGGGAGAGAGTGATCATACACAACGAGTGAGCCACCAACATAGTGAGGGAGTGTTTCCACAGCCAAATATGACCAAGCCCCAGGAAAAAGAGGGATTAGTTATGACAGCTAGGAAAGGGATATGCAGGAATTGAGAGAACCTAATACTCCATTCTTTGTACTCCTGTACAAGGAAACTTTATTGGCGGCTAACGATTTACCCTCAACTCTTCCTAGTGTTGTTCTTGATCTTTTGCAGGAGTATGAGGATGTGTTTCCCAAGGAGGTACCACCTGGTTTGCCACGGAAGCAGGGCATTGAGCACAAAATCGACTTGGTTCCAGGCGCCCCACTACCAAACCGGCCACCGTATCGAGCAAACCCAGAGGAGACGAAGGAAATTCAGAGGCAAGTAGAAGATCTTCTTAACAAAGGGTATGTAAGGGAAAGTCTTTCTCCTTGTGCTGTTCACATACTTTTAGTTCCAAAGAAAGATGGTACCAAGCGCATGTGCAGTGATTGTAGATCCGTTAACAACATAACTATGAGATGTCGGCACCCTATTCCTAGGCTCGATGACATGCTTAATGAACTTTGTGGCTTCACCATATTTTCCAAAATTGATTTTTGAAGTGGTTACCACCAAATAAGAATGAAAGAGGGTCACAAATGGACAACTGCATTTAAGACAAAATTTGGCTTGTACGAATGGTTGGTTATGCCTTTTGGATTAACAAATGCACCTAGTACTTTCATGATATTGATGAATCATGTGCTTAGATCCTTCATTGGCAAATTTATAGTGGTTTACTTTGATGACATATTGATAGCAAAACTTTGGAGGATCATGTTGTACATATAAAATGTGTGCTTGCTATCCTACGGGAGAAAAGGTGTATGCTAACATGGAAAAGTGCACATTTTGCACAAACAAGGTTGTGTTTCTTAGCTTTGTTGTTTCAGCAAAAGGTGTGGAGGTCGATGAAGAGAAGATCAAGGCTATTCATGAGTGGATGCCTCCACAAAATGTGAGCCAAGTACGTAGCTTCCTCAGACTTGCGGGTTTCTACCGCCGGTTCGTGAAGGATTTCAGCACCATTGCTGCACCAATGAATGAGTTAACGAAGAAAGACACTCCATTCCAATGGGGTGAGGCCCAAGACAAGTCCTTACAAGAACTGAAGATGAGATTAACATCAGCCCCTTGTTTTCACTTCCTGATTTTGGTAAGACATTTGAGATTGAATGTGATGCAAGTGGTGTTGGCATTGGTGGAGTAATCATGCAAGAAGGTAAACCCATCGCCTATTTTAGTGAGAAGCTTAATGGTCCAACTCTTACTTATTCTGTCTATGATAAAGAATTGTATGCACTTGTTCGATCTTTGGAAACATGGCAGCATTACTTGTGGCCAAAAGAGTTTGTAATACATTCTGACCATGAATCTTTAAAACATCTAAAGGCCCAACTAAAACTGAACCATAGATGTCGACATTCTGGGAACGGGGGTCCCTAGACTTGCCTGCCTGCGACCCGCTGTGTGCCTCCTCCAGCGGCCTTGTACGGTCCATCTTCACCAACAAACATTCAAGACCCTCGCGAGGGGCCAAGCCTCGCGAGGCGGATGATGCAAGACCTCCTCAGGGGCGGCCTCACCAGGCTGGCTCGTGAGGGGCGGAGAGATCAAGGCAAGGCGAACCTCGCGAGGTTCCAATGACGCAAGCCATGATGATCAAGGCCAGGAGGGCGCGAGCATGCACAGTGTCCTCGTTTCCTCTTTGGTGTTAAGGAGGCAGGCGCAGGCGAGGAGTTCCGAGGCATCGGGCAAAGATTTCCATATCGGTGCAACAAGACCAAGACCAGCAGGACGGCAGGACGGAGGTCACCGTAGAGCCCAAGACGGCGTCACCACCAGAGCCTTTGGCAGGCGAAGACTACTTTTATCAGGATAACTTGTACTAGTTGTCTCCCTTCGAATTTGGCCGTTGTGGGATCCCTTCCCGCTCAATATTTGGGGAGAGGACCAGGGCCTCTATAAATAGGACTAGCCACCACCATATCGGGGGATGGATGATCCAGATCATCCTCAACCACACAAGCTCACCAAGCACAAGAACACCTCTCCTCAGGAGGTTGTTCTTCCCTTGTAACTGTTCATCCTCAACCCAAGAGGCAATCCACCACACCACACTAGAGTAGGGTATTACACCACAACGGTGGCCCAAAATTTTGGAAATATGCCTAGAGGCAATAATAAAATGGTTATTATTATATTTCCTTGTTCATGATAATTGTCTATTGTTCATGCTATAATTGTGTTATCCGGAAATCGTAATACATGTGTGAATACATAGACCACAACATGTCCCTAGTGAGCCTCTAGTTGACTAGCCCGTTGATCAATAGATGGTTACGGTTTCCTGACCATGGACATTCGATGTCATTGATAACGGGATCACATCATTAGGAGAATGATGTGATGGACAAGACCCAATCCTAAGCATAGCACAAGATCGTGTAGTTCGTCTGCTAGAGCTTTTCTGAATGTCAAGTATCATTTACTTAGACCATGAGATTGTGCAACTCCCGGATACCGTAGGAGTGCTTTGGGTGTACCAAACGTCACAACGTAACTGGGTGGCTATAAAGGTGCACTACAGGTATCTCCGAAAGTGTTTGTTGGGTTGGCATGAATCAAGACTGGGATTTGTCACTCCGTATGACGGAGAGGTATCTCTGGGCCCAATCGGTAATGCATCATCATAATGAGCTCAGTGTGACTAAGTAGTTGGTCACGGGATCATGCATTACGGAACGAGTAAAGTGACTTGCCGGTAACGAGATTGAACGAGGTATTGGGATACCGATGATCGAATCTCGGGCAAGTAATGTGCCGACTGACAAAGGGAATTGTATACTGGATTGCTTGAATCCTCGACATCGTGGTTCATCCGATGAGATTATCGTGGTACATGTGGGAGCCAACATGGGTATCCAGATCCCGCTGTTGGTTACTGGCCGGAGAGTAGTCTCGGTCATGTCTGCATGGTTCCCGAACCCGTAGGGTCTACACACTTAAGGTTCCATGACGCTAGGATTATTAGGAAGACTTGTACGTGATTACCGAATGTTGTTCGGAGTCCCGGATGAGATCCTGGACGTCACGAAGAGTTCCGGAATGGTCCAGATGTGAAGATTTATATGTAGGAAGTTGTCATACGGTCACCGGAAAGGTTCGGGGGCATATCGTTATTGTACTGGGGCCACCGGAGGGGTTCCGGGGGTCCACCGGGAGGGGCCACCTCTCTCGAAGGGCCTGATGGGCTGTAGAGGAAACAGGAACCAGCCCTACATGGGCTGGGCACATCCCCCTTGGGTCCATGCGCCTAGGGTTGGGGGAACCCTAAGGGGGGCGCCCCCTTGCTTGGGGGGCGCCCCCTTTGCTTGGGGGGCAAGCCCCCTCCCCTTGGCCGCCGCCCCCCCTCTAGATCTCATCTAGAGGGGGCCGGCCCCCTTCCTCCTTCCCCTATAAATAGAGGGGCAAGGGGAGGGCTGCACACCACATCCAAGGCGTAGCCCCTCCCCTCCCCAACACCTCTCCTCCTCCGCAAGAGCTTGGCGAAGCCCTGCCGGAGTACTGCTGCTCCACCACCACCATGCCGTCGTGTTGCTGTTTGAGCCCTCTTCCTCAACCTCTCCCTCCTCCTTGGTGGATCAAGGCGCGGGAGATGTCCTCGCTCTCTACGTGTGTTGAACGCGGAGGTGTCGTCCGTTCGGCGCTAGGATCTTGGGTGATTTGGATCACGACGAGTACGACTCCATCAACCCCGTTCTCTTGAACGATTTCGCTCGCGATCTACAAGGGTATGTAGATGCACTCCTCTTCCCCTCGTTGCTAGATGACTCCATAGATTGATCTTGGTGATGCATAGAAAATTTTAAATTTCCGCTACGATACCCAACAGTGGCATCATGAGCTAGGTCTATGCGTAGTTTCTATGCACGAGTAGAACACAAGTTGTTGTGGGCGTCGATTTTGTCAATTTACTTGCCGTTACTAGTCTTATCTTGATTAGGCGGCATCGTGGGATGAAGCGGCCCGGACCGACCTTACACGTACGCTTACGTGAGACTGGTTCCACCGACTGACATGCACTAGTTGCATAAGGTGGCTAGCGGGTGTCTGTCTCTCCCACTTTAATCGGATCGGATTCGATGAAAAGGGTCCTTATGAAGGGTAAATAGAAATTGGCATATCACGTTGTGGTTTTGGCGTAGGTAAGAAACGTTCTTGCTAGAAACCTATAGCAGCCACATAAAAACTTGCAACAACAATTAGAGGACATCTAACTTGTTTTTGCAGCATATGCCATGTGATGTGATATGGCCAAAAGGATGTGATGAATGATATATGTGATGTATGAGATTGATCATGTTCTTGTAATAGGAATCACGACTTGCATGTCGATGAGTATGACAACCGGCAGGAGCCATAGGAGTTGTCTTAATTTATTTATGACCTGCGTGTCAACTTATACGTCATGTAATTACTTTACTTTATCGCTAACCATTAGCCATAGTAGTAGAAGTAATAATTGACGAGACAACTTCATGAAGACACGATGATGGAGATCATGGTGTCATGCCGGTCACGACGATGATCATGGCGCCCCGAAGATGGAGATCAAAAGGAGCAAAATGATATTGGCCATATCATGTCACTATTTGATTGCATGTGATGTTTATCATGTTTTACGTCTTATTTGCTTAGAACGACGGTAGCATAAATAAGATGATCCCTCGCAATAATTTCAAGAAAGCGTTCTCCCTAACTATGCACCGTTGCTAAGGTCCGTTGTTCCGAAGCACCACGTGATGATCGGGTGTGATAGGTTCTAATGTTCGCATACAACGGGTGTAAGCCAGATTTACACACGCAAAACACTTAGGTTGACTTGACGAGCCTAGCATGTACAGACATGGCCTTGGGACACGGAAGACCGAAAGGTCGAACATGAGTCGTATAGAAGATACGTTCAACATGAAGATGTTCATCGATGATGACTAGTCCGTCTCACGTGATGATCGGACACGGCCTAGTTGAATCAGATCATGTATCACTTAGATGACTAGAGGGATGTCTATCTGAGTTGGAGTTCATTAAATAATTTGATTAGATGAACTTAATTATCATGAACTTAGTCTAAAATCTTTACAATATGTCTTGTAGATCAAATGGCTCACGCTAATGTTGTCCTCAACTTCAACGCATTCCTAGAGAAAACCAAGCTAAAAGACGATGGCAGCAACTACACGGACTTGGTCCGTAACCTGAGGATTATCCTCATAGCTGCCAAGAAAGCATATGTCATTGAAGCACCGCTAGGTGAAGCACCACCCCCAGCAAACCAAGACGTTATGAACGCTTGGCAGTCCCGTGCTGATGATTACTCCATGGTTCAGTGCGGCATGCTTTACAGCTTAGAACCGGGGCTCCAGAAGCGTTTTGAGCAACACGGAGCATATGAGATGTTCCAAGAGCTCAAAATGGTTTTCCAAGCTCATGCCCGGGTCGAGAGATATGAAGTCTCCGACAAATTCTACAGTTGTAAGATGGAGGAGAATAGTTCCGTCAGCGAGCACATACTCAAAATGTCTGGGTTGCACAACCGCTTGTCTCAACTGGGAGTTAATCTCCCGGATGATGCGGTCGTTGACAGAATCCTTCAGTCGCTCCCACCTAGCTACAAGAGCTTTGTGATGAACTTCAATATGCAGGGGATGGAAAAGACCATTCCTGAGGTATATTCAATGCTGAAATCAGCGGAGGTGGAAATCAAAAAGGAACATCAAGTGTTGATAGTGAATAAAACCACTAAGTTCAAGAAAGGCAAGGGTAAAAAGAACTTCAAGAAGGATGGCAAGGGAGTTGCCGCGCCCAGTAAGCAAGCTGTCGGGAAGAAGCTAAAGAATGGACCCAAGCCCGAGACTGAGTGTTTTTATTGCAAGGGAAGTGGTCACTGGAAGCGGAACTGCCCCAAGTACTTAGCGGACAAGAAGGCTGGCAACACCAAAGGTATATGTGATATACATGTTATTGATGTGTACCTTACCAGTACTCGTAGTAGCTCATGGGAATTTGATACCGGTGCGGTTGCTCATATTTGTAACTCAAAATAGGAGCTGTGGAATAAGCGGAGACTGGCGAAGGACGAGGTAACGATGCGCGTCGGGAATGGTTCCAAGGTCGATGTGGTCGCCGTCGGCACGCTACCTCTACATTTACCTACGGGATTAGTTTTAAACCTCAATAATTGTTATTTAGTGCCAGCTTTGAGCATGAACATTGTATCAGCATCTCGTTTAATACGAGATGGCTACTCATTTAAATCCGAGAATAATGGTTGTTCTATTTATATGAGAGATATGTTTTATGGTCATGCCCCGCTGGTCAATGGTTTATTCTTATTTAATCTCGAATGTGATGTTACACATATTCATAGTGTGAATACCAAAAGATGTAAGGTTGATAATGATAGTCCCACATACTTGTGGCACTGCCGCCTTGGTCACATTGGTGTCAAACGCATGAAGAAACTCCATGCAGATGGACTTTTGGAGTCTCTTGATTATGAATCATTTGACACATGCGAACCATGCCTCATGGGCAAAATGACCAAGACTCCATTCTCCGGAACAATGGAGCAAGCAACCAACTTATTGGAAATCATACATACTGATGTGTGTGGTCCAATGAGTGCTGAGGCTCGCGGTGGCTATCGTTATGTTCTCACCCTCACTGATGACTTGAGTAGATATGGGTATGTCTACTTAATGAAACACAAGTCTGAGACCTTTGAAAAGTTCAAGGAATTTCAGAGTGAGGTTGAGAATCAACGTGATAGGAAAATCAAGTTCTTATGATCAGATCATGGGGGAGAATATTTGAGTCGCGAATTTGGCATGCACTTAAGGAAATGTGGAATAGTTTCACAACTCACGCCGCCTGGAACACCTCAGCGTAATGGTGTATCTGAACGTCATAACCGCACTCTATTGGATATGGTGCGATCTATGATGTCTCTTACTGATCTACCGCTGTCATTTTGGGGCTATGCTTTAGAGACTGCCGCATTCACTTTAAATAGGGCTCCATCAAAATCCGTTGAGACGACACCGTATGAATTATGGTTTGGGAAGAAACCTAAGCTGTCGTTTCTAAAAGTTTGGGGATGCGATGCTTATGTGAAGAAACTTCAACCTGAAAAGCTCGAACCCAAATCGGAAAAATGTGTCTTCATAGGATACCCTAAAGAAACTATTGGGTATACCTTCTACCCCAGATCCGAAGGCAAAATCTTTGTTGCCAAGAATGGATCCTTTCTAGAGAAAGAGTTTCTCTCAAAAGAAGTAAGTGGGGAGGAAAGTAGAACTTGATGAAGTATTGCCTCTTGAACCGGAGAGTGGCGCAGCTCACGAAAATGTTCCTGAGGTGCCTGCACCGACTAGAGAGGAAGTTAATGATGATGATCATGAAACTTCAGATCAAGTTGCTACTGAACTTCGTAGGTCCACAAGGACACGTTCCGCACCAGAGTGGTACGGCAACCCTGTCCTGGAAATCATGTTGTTGGACAATGGTGAACCTTCGAACTATGAAGAAGCAATGGCGGGCCCAAATTCTGACAAATGGCTGGAAGCCATGAAATCCGAGATAGGATCCATGTGTGAAAACGAAGTATGGACTTTGACTGACTTGCCCGTTGATCGGCGAGCCATAGAAAATAAATGGATCTTTAAGAAGAAGACAGACGTGGATGGTAATGTGACCATCTATAAGGCTCGGCTTGTCGCTAAGGGTTATCGACAAGTTCAAGGGGTTGACTACGATGAGACTTTCTCACCCGTAGCGAAGCTGAAGTCCGTCTGAATCATGTTAGCAATTGTCGCATTCTATGATTATGAGATATGGCAAATGGACGTCAAAACGGCATTCCTTAATGGTTTCCTTAAGGAAGAATTGTATACGATGCAGCCGGAAGGTTTTGTCGATCCTAAGAATGCTGACAAGGTGTGCAAGCTCCAACGCTCAATCTATGGGCTGGTGCAAGCATCTCGGAGTTGGAACATTCGATTTGATGAGATGATCAAAGCGTTTGGGTTTATGCAGACTTATGGAGAAGCCTGTGTTTACAAGAAAGTGAGTGGGAGCTCTGTAGCATTTCTCATATTATATGTGGATGACATACTATTGATGGGAAATGATATAGAATTCTTGGAAAGCATAAAGGCCTACTTGAACAAGTGTTTTTCAATGAAGGATCTTGGAGAAGCTGCTTATATATTAGGCATCAAGATCTATAGAGATAGATCGAGACGCCTCATTGGTCTTTCACAGAGTACGTACCTTGACAAGATATTGAAGAAGTTCAATATGGATCAGTCCAAGAAGGGGTTCTTGCCTGTGTTGCAAGGTACGAGATTGAGCACGGCTCAATGCCTGACCACGGCAGAAGATAGAGAAAAGATGAGTGTCATCCCCTATGCCTCAGCCATAGGGTCTATTATGTATGCCATGTTGTGTACCAGACCTGATGTAAACCTTGCCATAAGTTTGGTAGGAAGGTACCAAAGTAATCCCGGCATGGAACACTGTACAGCAGTCAAGAATATCCTGAAGTACCTGAAAAGGACTAAGGATATGTTTCTCGTTTATGGAGGTGACGAAGAGCTCGTCGTAAAGGGTTACGTCGATGGTAGCTTAGACACAGATCTGGATGACTCTAAGTCACAAACCGGATACATGTATATCTTGAATGGTGGGGCAGTCAGCTGGTGCAGTTGCAAGCAAAGCGTCGTGGCGGGATCTACATGTGAAGCGGAGTACATGGCAGCCTCGGAGGCAGCACAAGAAGCAATCTAGGTGAAGGAGTTCATTACCGACCTAGGAGTTATTCCCAATGCATCGGGCCCGATGACTCTCTTCTGTGACAACACTGGAGCTATTGCCCTTGCCAAGGAACCCAGGTTTCACAGGAAGACCAGGCATATCAAGCGTCGCTTCAACTCCATTCGTGAAAATGTTCAAAATGGAGACATAGATATTTGTAAAGTTCATACAGACCTGAATGTCGCGGATCCGTTGACTAAACCTCTCCCTCGAGCAAAACATGATCAACACTAGAACTCTATGGGTGTTCGATTCATCACAATGTAACTAGATTATTGACTCTAGTGCAAGTGGGAGACTGTTGGAAATATGCCCTAGAGGCCATAATAAAATGGTTATTATTATATTTCCTTGTTCATGATAATTGTCTATTGTTCATGCTATAATTATGTTATCTGGAAATCGTAATACATGTGTGAATACATAGACCACAACATGTCCCTAGTGAGACTCTAGTTGACTAGCTCGTTGATCAATAGATGGTTACGGTTTCCTGACCATAGACATTGGATGTCATTGATAACGGGATCACATCATTAGGAGAATGATGTGATGGACAAGACCCAATCCTAAGCATAGCAAAAGATCGTGTAGTTCATCTGCTAGAGCTTTTCTGAATGTCAAGTATCCTTTCCTTAGACCATGAGATCATGTAACTCCCGGATACCATAGGAGTGCTTTGGGTGTACCAAACGTCACAACGTAACTGGGTGGCTATAAAGGTGCACTACAGGTATCTCCAAAAGTGTCTGTTGGGTTGGCATGAATCGAGACTGGGATTTGTCACTCCGTATGACGGAGAGGTATCTCTGGGCCCACTCGGTAATGCATCATCATAATGAGCTCAGTGTGACTAAGTAGTTGGTCACGGGATCATGCATTACGGAACGAGTAAAGTGACTTGCCGGTAACGAGATTGAACGAGTTATTGGGATACCGACGATCGAATCTAGGGCAAGTAACGTGCGGACTGACAAAGGGAATTGTATACGGGATTGCTTGAATCCTCGACATCGTGGTTCATCCGATGAGATCATCGTGGTACATGTGGGAGCCAACATGGGTATCCAGATCCCGCTGTTGGTTATTGGCCGGAGAGTAGTCTCGGTCATGTCTCCATGGTTCTCGAACCCGTAGGGTCTACACACTTAAGGTTCGATGACGCTAGGGTTATTAGGAAGACTTGTATGTGATTACCGAATGTTGTTCGGAGTCTCGGATGAGATCTCGGACGTCATGAGGAGTTCCGGAATGGTCCGGAGATGAAGATTTATATGTATGAAGTTGTCATACGGTCACCGGAAAGGTTCGGGGGCATATCGGTATTGTACCGGGGCCACCGGAGGGGTTCCGGGGGTCCACCGGGAGGGGCCACCTCTCTCAGAGGGCCTAATGGGCTGTAGAGGAAAGGGGAACCAGCCCTACATGGGCTGGGCACATCCCCCCTTGGGCCCATGCGCCTAGGGTTGGGGGGACACTAAGGGGGGCGCCCCCCTTGCTTGGGGGGCAAGCCCCCTCCCCTTGCCCCCCCCCCTCTAGATCTCATCTAGAGGGGGCCAGCCCCCTTCCTCCTTCCCCTATAAATAGAGGGGCAAGGGGAGGGCTGAATACCACATCCAAGGCGCAGCCCCTCCCCTCCCCAACACCTCTCCTCCTCCGCAAGAGCTTGGTGAAGCCCTGCCGGAGTACTGCTGCTCCACCACCACCACGCCGTCGTGCTGTTGTTGGAGCCCTCTACCTCAACCTATCCCTCCTCCTTGCTGGATCAAGGCGCGGGAGACGTCCTTGCTCCGTACGTGTGTTGAACGCGGTGGTGCCGTCCATTTGGCGCTAGGATCTTCGGTGATTTCGATCACGACGAGTACGACTCCATCAACCCCGTTCTCTTGAACGCTTCCACTCGCGATCTACAAGGGTATGTAGATGCACTCCTCTTCCCCTTGTTGCTAGATGACTCCATAGATTGATCTTAGTGACGCGTAGAAAATTTTAAATTTCCGCTACGATACCCAACACGAACTAGTATAAATCTTGTGTCTCATGTTCTTTGGGTCCGTCAAGCTAGGCCGTGAGATCGTTGAGTGTGCGAGATAGAGATGGGGGAGATCTTCGTCCGCACCCCAGTGTTCGAACCTCAAGGGTTTTGCCGGAACCCGGAATCCTATATTTGGCGCACTAGGTAGGGGTGCGCCGAAGCCTTCTTCTTTGTTGACCCATGCTTCGTCACTCCACCAAGCTCATGGCCGACGCTCGCCGGGCTCATGCGGAGTGCCGGGCCGCTCTCGCCACCCGTGTCACTCAAATGGCCCCAGTAGGCGGTCCTCCCTGTCGTTCTCCGTCACCCGCCGCCAACGCCGTCACCGATCCGGTGGAAAACAAGCAGCAAGCCTCTTTGCTGCATCCCTTCATGCACCGTGACTACCACACCGCCACCCCATCGCTGACTCCGGCCAGCTTGTCATCTCACGCTCGTCGTGCACCCACGGATGCGCAGGCCGCGCTGCTCATCGCGAGTGAGCACCTGCGCTACCGTTCAGTCGACGACCTCTGATACGTCTCTGTCATATCTACTTTTCCAAACACTTTTGCCCTTGTTTTGGACTCTAACTTGCATGATTTGAATGAAACTAACCCGGACTGACGCTGTTTTCAGCAGAATTTCCATGGTGTTATTTATGTGCAGAAATAGAAGTTCTCGGAATGACCTGAAACTTCATGGAACGTCTTTTTGGAAATAATAAAAAATCCTTGCAAAAGATGAAGACCAGGGGGCTCATACCCTAGCCATGAGGGTGGGGGCGCGCGCCCCTACCTCATGGGCCCCCTGGAGCTCCTCCGACCTCAACCCCAACTCTATATATTTGCTTTCGGGGATAAAAAAATCAAGGAGAAGGATTCATCATGTTTTACAATATGGAGCCGCCACCAAGCCCTAAAACCTCTTGGGAGGGCTGATCTGGAGTCCGTTCAGGGCTCCGGAGAGGGGAATCCGTCGCCATCGTCATCATCAACCATCCTCCATCACCAATTTCATGATGCTCACCGCCGTGTGTGAGTAATTCCATCGTAGGCTTGCGGTACGGTGATGGGTTGGATGAGATTTATCATGTAATCGAGTTAGTTTTGTTAGGGTTTGATCCCTAGTATCCACTATGTTCTGAGATTGATGTTGCTATGACTTTGCTATGCTTAATGCTTGTCACTAGGGCCCGAGTGCCATGATTTCAGATCTGAACCTATTATGTTTTCATCAATATATGAGAGTTCTTGATCCTATCTTGCAAGTCTATAGTCACCTACTATGTGTTATGATCCGGCAACCCCGAAGTGACAATAATCGGGACCACTCCCGGTGATGACCGTAGTTTGAGGAGTTCATGTATTCACTATGTGTTAATGCTTTGGTCCGGTACTCTATTAAAAGGAGGCCTTAATATCCCTTAGTTTCCGCTAGGACCCCGCTGCCACTGAAGGGTAGGACAAAAGATGTCATGCAAGTTCTTTTCCATAAGCACGTATGACTATATTCGGAATACATGCCTACATTACATTGATGAATTGGAGCTAGTTCTGTGTCACCCTAGGTTATGACTGTTACATGATGAACCGCATCCGGCATAATTCTCTATCACCGATCCATTTCCTACAAGCTTTCCATATATTGTTCCTCGCTTATTTACTTTTCTATTGCTATTGTTATCATCACTACAAAATACCAAAATCATTACTTTTGCTACTGTTACTTTTGCTATCGTTACCACTACTATCATATTACTTTGCTACTAAATACTTTGCTGCAGATATTAAGTTTCCAGGTGTGCTTGAATTGACAATTCAGCTGCTAATACTTGAGAATATTCTTTGGATCCCCTTGTGTCGAATCAATAAATTTGGGTTGAATACTCTACCCTCGAAAACTGTTGCGATCCCCTATACTTGTGGGTTATCAAGACTATTTTCTGGCGCCGTTGCCAGGGAACATAGCTCTATTCTTTGAGTCACTTGGGATTTATATCTGCTTATCATTATGAATAACTTGAGAGATCCAAAAACCAAGATTTATCCCTCAACTACGAGGGGAGGTAAGGAACTATCATCTAGCTCTGCACTTGATTCACCTTCTGTTTTGAGTAAACTTGCGACACCTAAACCTGCTCCTGCTATTCATTCTGATATGTCACGTGTTATTGATAATGCCACTTCTGCTATGCATGATACTTATGATGAAACTACTTCTATGCTTGATACTACTGTGCCACTTGGTGAATTTCTTGATGAACAACTTGCTAGGGTTAGAGAGAATGAAATTATTGAAACTGATAATATTGACGAAAGTGATGATGAAGACTCTCCCCCTAGTCAATATGAATCACCTATTATTCCTGAGGGTTATGTTTTTGAAAAAGAAGCTGCTCTAGCTATTTTAGCTTCCAAAGATAGGTACGAGCTCAAGAGGTTATCAGCTAAATGGAAGCAGCAATCTCTTAATGCTAGAATGAAACCTGGCCCTGCTTTTGCTACTTCACTTATCTGTGTTACTGATAAGGATTATGAATTCTCTGTTGATCCTGATATAATTTCTTTGGTTGAATCTGATCCTTTTTATGGCTATGAATCTGAAACTGTTGTGGCACATCTTACTAAATTAAATGATATAGCCACCCTGTTCACTAATGATGAGAGAACTCGTTACTTTTATATCCTTAAAATATTTCCGTTATCATTAAAGGGTGATGTTAAGATATGGTTTAATTCTCTGGATCCTGGTTGTGTGCGTAGTCCCTAGGATATGATTTATTACTTCTCTACTAAATATTTCCCTGCTCATAAGAAACAAGCAGCTTTGAGGGGTATATATAATTTTGTGCAAATTGAAGAAGAGAGTCTCCCACAAGCTTGGGGGAGGCTTCTCAAGTTACTTAATTCTTTGCCTGATCATCCTCTTAAGAAAAACGAAATACTTGATATCTTTTATAATGGACTAACCGATGCTTCCAGAGATTACCTGGATAGTTGTGCTGGTTCTATTTTCAGGGAAAGAACACCGGATGAAGCTGAAATTCTATTGAATAATATGTTGACAAATGAAAATAATTGGACACTTCTTGAGCCAGCTCCTGAGCCTATTCCTAAACCAACTCCGAAGAAGAGGGGTATTCTATTTCTCAGTCCTGAAGATATGCACGAGGCAAAGAAATATATGAAAGAAAAAGGTATTAAAGCTGAAGATGTTAAGAATTTACCTCCAATTGAAGAAATACACGGTCTTAATTTACCGCCTATTGAAGAAACATATGATCTTAATCCATTACCTATTGAAGAAACACATGGTCTTGATAACCCGACACAGGTAGTAAAGGTAAACTCTCTCTATAGATATGATAAAGCTGAAATCCCTCTTACTAAGTTTGCTAGCCCATGGTTAGATGAGTTTGATAAATTTATGGTTAAGCAAGAAGACTTCAATGCTTATTTTGGTAGACAATTGAAATACAATTCAAATATGCTTGAACACTTGGGCGATTATATGGCTAATGTCAGAGGTGAACTTAAACTTATTAGTAAACATGCTTCTATGGTTACCACTCAAGTAGAACAAGTACTTAAAGCTCAAAATGATTTGCTCAATGAATTGAATAGTAAGTATAATGATTATGCTGTTAGAGTGGCTACTAGAACTGGTAGAATGACTCAGGAACCTTTGTATCCTGTAGGCCACCCTAAGAGAATTGAGCAAGATTCTTAGAGAAATAATATAGATGCACCTAGTCCTTCTAAAAGGAAGAAGAAGAAAAATGATAGGACTTTGCATGCTTCTGGTGAACCTATTGCTGAAATACCTAAGAATCCAAATGATATTTCTATTTCTGATGCTGAAACACAATCTGGTAATGAACCTGAAACTAGTGATAATTTTAATGATGATGCTCAACCTAGTAATAACAATGATATAGAAATTGAACCTGATGTTGATCTTGATAACCCACAATCAAAGAATCAACATTATGATAAGAAAGACTTTGTAGCTAGGAAACACGGAAAAGAAAGAGAGCCTTGGGTTCAGAAACCCATGCCTTTTCCTCCCAAACCATCCAAGAAAAAGGATGATGAGGATTTTGAGCGCTTTGCTGAAATGATTAGACCTATCTTTTAGTGTATGCGATTAACTGATATGCTTAAAATGAATCCTTATGCTAAGTACATGAAAGAAATTGTTACTAATAAAAGAAAGATACCGAAAGCTGAAATTTCCACCATGCTTGCTAATTATACTTTTAAGGGTGGAATACCAAAGAAACTTGGAGATCCAGGAGTACCCACTATACCATGCTCCATTAAAAGAAACTATGTTAAAACTGCTTTATGTGATCTTGGAGCTGGTGTTAGTGTTATGCCTCTCTCTTTATATCGTAGACTTGATTTGAATAAGTTGACACCTACTAAAATATCTTTGCAAATGGCTGATAAATCAACTGCTATACCTGTCGGTATTGGTGAGGATGTGCCTGTTGTAGTTGCAAACGTTATTATTTTAACGGACTTTGTTATTCTTGATATTCCTGAGGACGATAGTATGTCTATTATTCTTGGAAGACCCTTTTTGAATACTGCAGGGGCTGTTATTGATTGCAACAAAGGCAATGTCACTTTTCATGTTAATGGTAATGAGCATACGGTACACTTTCCGAGGAAACAACCTCAAGTCCACAATATCAATTCTATTGGAAAAATTCCATCGATTATTTTAGGAGGTTTTGAATTTCCTCTTCCTACTATCAAGAAGAAATGTGATATTCTTATTGTTGGGGATGTGCATATCCCCGTTGAGGTAACCTAGTGTTATTCAAAAATTCTCCAGTTCCATGTTATTCGGAATGAGTTTGTTAACAAGACCTGATCAACCTTGTTAGTGGATTCCTTTTGATGATCATGAGATGGATGAATTTAGAAAACACAACTCTTTGTACCCTCTTTTTACTTTCTGTTATTTATATTAAATAAAATAAAAATAAGTATTTTCCGTCTGTTATCTGATTTATCCGTGCAATATAAAAATAAATAAAAGTTCTCCAAATGCCCTGAAATTTAAATATGATTTTTCTCTAGAATATTTGAGAATATTTGGCACTTAGAACACAGCGGGGGGGCATCCACCTGGCCACGAGGGTGGAGGGCGTGCCCCCCTGCCTTGTGGGCCCACGGTGGCCCTCCTCCACTTATTCCTGCACCCACACACTCCTTCTTCCTCCCACAAACACGATTATCCAGTTCAAACCCGAGTCCAAGCTCATTTTGCTGCCATTTTCGATCTCCTTGCTCAAAGCACCTCTCACAGAACTGCTTGGGGGGATTGTTCATTGGTATGTGACTCCTCCATTGGTCCAATTAGTTTTTGTTCTAGTGCTTTATTCATTGCATATTTTTGCTTCTTAGGTGACCTTGTTCTTGAGCTTGCATGTCAAATTTATATGGTCAAAAGTAGTTTTGATGCATGATATAGGCTCTAGGTACTTGTAGGAGTAGTTGCTATCAATTTTGTTGAGTTTGGTTCACTTTTATTTGAAGTTACTAAAAATTTCAGTAATTTTTCAGAGGAAGAAATATGTTTAGGAAAATGTACCAAGGTGGCTCTTCAAGGAAAGAAGAGCCCAGGCTTGCAATGCGTGATGCTGATGATGAGCCACCAAGGGACACTCCAGTGCGGCCCTGTGAATGGCCTTCAGAGGACTTTACGGATCGAGCGGAAATCAAGGAAGAATTTAACGCATATTTGCGTAACACTGATCTTGTGAGCTTAGAGGAGGAAAAGTGCCGCCAGTACCACTATGTCACTAATTCCTTTGTGAGGAGGTTTGAATTTTCATCTTCACGCAATTCTCCAACTGTCCTGTTTGATCTTTATGAAAAATCTTATATGGTGGACTTAGAGGATTTTACCACTGCTTGCAAACTTCCACAATGGGGTAGTGTCAGGGAACCTTGCAAATCTGAATTTATAGATTTTTCTTGCTAGTATAACTGTGGGGGAATCTAGAGATATAACACAAGCTACCATAGGGAGCATTCACTTTCCTGCTATATATTATTTTGCTCTCTTCATAGGTAGATGCATTAATGGTAAAGATGAGGCATGTCACGTGTGTGTCCCTGACCTCAGTATTCTTAGGAGTGCTGTGTTAGGAGATAAATCTTATAATTTGGGAGCCATTGTTGCACGTAGGTTGCATCTTAATAGATTTAATGGAGATTTCTTTGGTGGAATTTATGCAACCCGCATAGCTAATTTTCTTGATATTGAGTTGCCTCCTGCTTATTTGGATTATGAGGCTATGGTTTGTCATTAGTTTGTTGAGAGGAACGATCAGTCCCTCCAGTACCGACTAATCTTTGACAGACGACGCACCTATCACGTCGCTCTCCCTGCTTCTACTTTCTTTGACCTTCAGGCAAAAAGGAGATATTTTATAACCAGAGAGGAAGCGGAAGAGTATAAGAGGAGAGTTGAGGTAGCTCGCCTCCAAGCTGCAGCCCATGATGCAATGACTGTTGCATCGCAGTACAACCCCAACTATTACTATGGATATCCGCCAGGCAAACCATGGCCATAGACCAACTTAGGCCAAAAGCCTAAGCTTGGGGGAGTACGTATTTCTCACCGACATTATATTCATGTCCACACACTCATTACTAGATGTCGGTGCTCATACTTTTTCATTGTATCATCCATGCTAGTTTATTTATTTTTTATGCTTTCTTCTTGTGTGCTTAATAAACCTTAAGAAAAACAAAAAAATAGTTGTAGCTTTTAGCTAGTTTTAATTTCCATGCTCCTAGTAGTAATTAAAAAGAAAACCCAAAAAGATTTCATGTTCTTCTTTTGCTTGTTCGGAGCTTTCCCGTGTAAATAGTTTTATTTCTTTTCTTTTCTTTGGGGGTCGATAGAAGAAGACCATGATTAAATTGTTGAAGTGGCTCTTATATGCATTATTGTTGATCTGACAAAAGAGCCCACATTGCCTTGTCTTCTCCTATCTATTGAATGCTTGCAGATTCTAACTTAGTCCGATGCATGTGCACTCTTAATATTATTCACATCGTTCGGTCGTGCAAGTGAAAGGCAATTATGACGATATATGATGGACTGACTGAGATGAGAAAAGCTGGTATGAACTCGACCTCTCTTGTTTTTGTAAATATGATTAGTTCATCATTCCTGATTCAGCCTATTATGAATAAACATGTTTGCAATGACAACTAGAGATCATAGTTTCTTGTGCCATGCTTAATGAGCTAGGAGCTTATAATGGTTTACCTTGTGTGCCAACATGCTATTAAAATGGTTGTGATGTGGTATGATAGGGTGGTATCCTCCTCTGAATGATTTAAGTGACTTGACTTGGCACATGTTCACGCATGTAGTTGAAACAAAATCAACATAGCCTTCACGATATTTATGTTCATGATGGATTATATCCTACTCATGCTTGCATTCGGTGTTGATTAATTTTAATGCGTGTTCATGACTGTTGTCGCTCTCTAGCTGGTCGCTTCCCAGTCTTTTGCTAGCCTTCACTTGTACTAAGCAGGAATACTGCTTGTGCATCCAATCCCATAAACTCCAAAGTTGTTCCATATGAGTCCACCATACCTACCTATATACGGTATCTACCTACCGTTCCAAGTAAATTTGTATGTGCCAAACTCTAAACCTTCAAATAAATATCCTGTTTTGTATGCTCGAATAGCTCATGTATCAACTAGGGCTGTCTGTATCTTCCATGTTAGGCGGGTTATTCTCAAGAGGAGTGGACTCCGCTCCTCACTCACGAGAAAATGGCTGGTCACCGGGATGCCCAGTCCCATGCTTTATGCAAACTAAATCAAAATAATTGCAAACAAAACTCCCCCTGGGACTCTTGTTAGTTGGAGGCACTCGTTGTTTCGAGCAAGCCATGGATTGATGTTTGTTGGTGGAGTGGGAGTATAAACTTTACCATTCTGTTTGGGAACCGCCTATAATATGCCCAGTCCCATGCCTATAATGTTGACAATGAAAGTATACCGCTCAAAATATTATTCACCTCTATTTCAAAACCGAGCACTGGCACCTCTACAAATCCCTGCTTCCCTCTGCGAAGGGCCTATCTATTTACTTTTATGTTGAGTCATCATCCTCTTAGTAAAAAGCACCAGTTGGAGAGCACCACTGTCATTTGCATTCATTACTATTAGTTTACATTGAGTATGACTTGACTGGATCTCTTTTACCATGAATTAGAATGTCTAGTCAGTCCTTGATCTTTAAAGGTGCTCTGCATTTATGTTTTGCGGTCTCGGAAAGGGCTAGCGAGATACCATCCTGTTATATCATATTATGATTGTTTTGAGAAAGTGTTGTCATCCGAGATTTATTATTATTGCTCGCTAGTTGATTATGCCATTGATATGAGTAAACACGAGACCTATGCGTTATTGTGAATATGGTTAGTTCATAATCTTTGCTAAAAACTTGAATGCTGGCTTTACATATTTACAACAACAAGAGCAAACAGAGTTTGTAAAAGTTTTCTTTATCACTTTCAGTTTATCAATTGAATTGCTTGAGGAAAAGCAAAGGTTTAAGCTTGGGGAGTTGATACATCTCCGTCGTATCTACTTTTCCAAACACTTTTTCCCTTGTTTTGGACTCTAACTTGCATGATCTGAATGAAACTAACCTGGACTGACGCTGTTTTCAGCAGAATTGCCATGGTGTTATTTATGTGCAGAAAGAAAAGTTCTCGGAATGACATGAAACTTCACGGAACATATTTTTGGAAATAATAAAAAATCCTTGCAAAAGATGAAGACCAGGGGGCCCACACCCTAGCCACGAGGGTGGGGGCACGCCTACCCCCCTGGGCGTGCCCCCCTACCTCGTGGGCCCCCTGGAGCTCCTCCGACCTCAACCCCAACTCTATATATTTGCTTTCGGGGATAAAAAAATCAAGGAGAAGGATTCATCGCGTTTTACGATATGGAGCCGCCGCCAAGCCCTAAAACCTCTCGGGAGGGCTGATCTGGAGTCTGTTCGGGGCTTCGGAGAGGGGAATCCATCGCCATCGTCATCATCAACCATCCTCCATCACCAATTTCATGATGCTCACCGCCGTGCGTGAGTAATTCCATCGTAGGCTTGCTGGACGGTGATGGGTTGGATGAGATTTATCATGTAATCGAATTAGTTTTGTTAGGGTTTGACCCCTAGTATCCACTATGTTCTGAGATTGATGTTGCTATGACTTTGCTATGCTTAATGCTTGTCACTAGGGCCCGAGTGCCATGATTTCAGATCTGAACCTATTATGTTTTCATCAATATATGAGAGTTCTTGACCCTATCTTGCAAGTCTATAGTCACCTATTATGTGTTATGATTCGTTAACCCCGAAGTGACAATAATCGGGATACTTACCGGTGATGACCGTAGTTTGAGGAGTTCATGTATTCACTATGTGTTAATGCTTTGGTCCGGTACTCTATTAAAAGGAGGCCTTAATATCCCTTAGTTTCCGCTAGGACCCCGCTGCCACGGGAGGGTAGGGCAAAAGATGTCATGCAAGTTCTTTTCCATAAGCACGTATGACTATATTCGGAATACATGCCTACATTACATTGATGAATTGGAGCTAGTTCTGTGTCACCCTAGGTTATGACTGTTACATGATGAACCGCATCCGACATAATTCTCTATCACCGATCCATTGCCTATGAGCTTTCCATATATTGTTCTTTGCTTATTTACTTTTCCGTTGCTATTGCTATCATCACCACCAAATACCAAAAACATTACTTTTGTTACTGTTACCTTTTGCTATCGTTACCATTACTATAATATTACTTTGCAACTAAATACTTTGATGTAGATATTAAGTTTCCAGGTGTGGTTGAATTGACAACTCAGCTGCTAATACTTGAGAATATTCTTTGGCTCCCCTTGTGTCGAATCAATAAATTTGGGTTGAATACTCTACCCTTGAAAACTGTTGTGATCCCCTATGCTTGTGGGTTATCAACCTCTATGAGGACTGGTTGGACCGCATCGCCGAGCTCGTCAGCGCCGCGGGAGGCTCTCCTGCACCATCCCTCTCACTGCCTCGCCCGCCCCTAGCTGCGGGCGATGTGGCTCACGGAGCGCCTCCGCCTCCTCCGCAACAAGATGGCACCCTTGCGCCAAGGCATGCGGCTCAGGGAGCACCTTAGCCTCCCTCACGTAAAGACGGTGTCCTAGATGTGCGGCCCAGCGGCGTGACCCATCGCGCCACGTGCCCGCGCTCGAAGAAAGAAGCTGCCAAGAGATTCCCCATCCACAAGGGAACGCTCCGCCACTCCCAGCTCCACTGCACCGGTATTGCTTGCTGCGACAGGGCCATGTGTCGCGAGCCGTGGCGGCGCAGGGGCACCACGACCAAGATGTGCCTCCATGACGGGCCGCCGTGGCCACGGCAGGCTGCCGCGCCTTCACTCCTGAGTTGTGTAGCGTCGTCTGGCCGGGCAAGTTCAAGCTAGATCTGCCTCCTCGCTATGACGGCACCCCCGATGATACGTCTCCAATGTATCTATAATTTTTTATTGTTCCTTGCTATTATATTATCAACCTTGGATGTTTTATATGCATTTATATGCTATTTTCTATCATTTTGGGGACTAACTGCTATGTCTTGAGCTTGCGTTGGTTTTCCCCGAAGAGGAAGGGATGATGCGGCAGAGTAGCCTAAGTATTTCCCTCGGTTTTTGAGAACCAAGGTATCAATCCAGTAGGAGGCCACGCTCAAGTCCCTCGTACCTTCACAAAACGATAGCTACTTGCAACCAACACGATTAGGGCTTGTCAATCCCTTCACGGTCACTTACGAGAGTGAGATCTGATAGATATAATATTTTTGGTATTTTTGGTATAAAGATGCAAAGTGAAAAGTAAAGGCAAAGTAAAAAAGCAAAGCAAGATTAAAGTGATGGAGATTGATATGATGAGAATAGACCCGGGGGCCATAGGTTTCACTAGTGGCTTCTCTCAAGAGCATAAGTATTCTATGGTGGGTGAACAAATTACTGTTGAGAAATTGACTGGATTGAGCATAGTTATGAGAATATCTAGGCATGATCATGTATATAGGCATCACGTCCGTGACAAGTAGATCGAAACAATTCTACATCTACTACTATTACTCCACTCATCGACCGCTATCCAGCATGCATCTAGAGTATTAAGTTAAAAACAAAGTAACACCTTAAGCAAGATGACATGATGTAGAGAGATAAATTCATGCAATATGAAATAAACCCCATCTTGTTATCCTCGATGGCAACGATGCAATACGTGCCTTGCTGCCCCTTCTGTCACTAGGTAAGGACACCGCAAGATCAAACCCAAAGCTAAGCACTTCTCCCATGGCAAGAACTATCAATCTAGTTGGCCAAACCAAACGGATAATTCGAAGAGACTTGCAAAGATAACCAATCATACATAAAAGAATTCAGAGAAGATTCAAATATTATTCATAGATAGACTTGATCATAAACCCACAATTCATCGGTCTCAACAAACACACCGCAAAAAGAAGATTACATCGAATAGATCTCCACAAGAGAGGGGGAGAACTTTGTATTGAGATTCAAAGAGAGAGAAGAAGCCATCTAGCTACTAACTATGGACCCGAAGGTCTGAGGTAAACTACTCACACTTCATCGGAGAGGCTATGATGATGTAGAAGCCCTCCATGATGACGGCTGAGGGAGTCCTGGATTAGGGGGTGTTCGGGTAGCCGGACTATACCTTCAGCCGGACTCCTGGACTATGAAGATACAAGATTGAAGACTTCGTCCCGTGTCCGGATGGGACTTTCCTTGGCGTGGAAGGCAAGCTTGGCGATGCGGATATTCAAGATCTCCTACCATTGTAACCGACTTTATGTAACCTTAACCCTATCCGGTGTCTATATAAACCGGAGGGTTGTAGTCCGTAGGCAATCAACTCCATACACAACAATCATACCATAGGCTAGCTTCTAGGGTTTAGCCTCCTTGATCTCGTGGTAGATCTACTCTTGTACTACCCATATCATCAATATTAATCAAGCAGGAGTAGGGTATTACCTCCATCGAGAGGGCCCGAACCTGGGTAAAACAAAGTGTTCCCTACCTCCTGTTACCATCCAGCCTAGACGCACAGTTCGGGACCCTCTACCCGAGATCCGCCGGTTTTGACACCGACATTGGTGCTTCCATTGAGAGTTCCTCTGTGTCATCGCCATTAGGCCCGATGGCTCCTTTGATCATCAATAACGATACGGTCCAGGGTGAGATTTTTCTCCCCGGACAGATCTTCGTCTTCGGCGGCTTCGCTCTGCGGGCCAATTCGCTCGGCCACCTGGAGCAGATCGAAAGCTACGCCCCTGGCCATCAGGTCAGGTTTGGAAGCCTAAACTACACGGCTGACATCCACGGGGACTTGATCTTCGACGGATTCGAGCCATAGCCAAGCATGCCGCACTGTCTCGATGGGCATGATATAGCTCTGCCGCCGAATAGCGCCTGGAAGGCCGCATACGCATCGGTTCCGACCCCTAACTCAGAGCCTATTGCGCCAATCGAGGACCAGCGGTTGGACGCTGCCTTAGGGGCTGTGATCTCAGAGGCGATCGAGCCGAACGCTAGCCCCGCACTCTGCACTACCCGTGACTCTGAGGATCCGAACTCCGAACCCCCCGCGCCCCTGCCAATCGAATCCGATTGGGTGCCGATAATGGAGTTCACCACCGCAGACATCTTTCAGCATTCGCCTTTTGGTGACATCCTAAATTCTCTCAAGTCTCTCTCTTTATCAGGAGAGCCCTGGCCGGACTACGGTCAGCGAGGGTGGAATACGGACGATGAGGAAATTCAAAGCCCACCCACCACCCACTTTGTAGCCACTGTCGACAATCTAACCGACATGCTTGACTTCAGCTCCGAAGACATCGACGGCATGGACGACGATGTAGGAGACGAACAGGAACCAGCACCTGTAGGGCGCTGGAAGGCCACCTCGTCCTATGACATATATATGGTGGATACTCCAAAAGATGGAGATGGCGATGGAACAGTGGGGGATAACGCCCCCCAAGAAACAGCCAAAGCGCCAGCGTCAGCGGCGCCGCTCTAAATCCCGCCAAAGTAAAAATGGTGATTCCGGCACGGGAGACAATACTACCCCGGATAGCACCGAAGAACACCCACCTCAGCAACATTCAGCGCAGGAAGATGGAGAAGCCAGCCCTCATGAGAGAGCGGCAAACTGAGAGGTCGAGGATGATAACTATACGCCTCCCTCCGAAGACGAGGCAAGCCTCGATGACGACGAATTCGTCATACCATCAGACCCCGCCGAACAAGAGCGTTTTAAACGCAGGCTTTTAGCCATGGCAAGCAGCCTCAAGAAAAAGCAGCAACAGCTTAAAGCTGCCCAAGATTTGCTAGCCGACAGATGGACTGAAGTCCTTATGGACGAAGAGTATGAACTCGAATGCCCCTCCAAGAGTTACCCGAAGCGCAGGCCGCTACCCCGATCAGAGGAGGAAGCACCTACATCACCAGCGCATGACATGGCAGACCGGCCACCTCGCGGCCGCGATAGAGAGGCCTCTCGGCCCTCCAGCCAAGCCATGCCCCGACGCCGCTCAATTAAGGCACGGGAAAATGCACCCGACCTGCGAGACATACTGGAGGATAAGGCAAGACAAACAAGATCGATCTACGGATTGCGCAGGCGCCCTACAGCATGTGATAATGATCTTCACGCCGGATACAACAAATCTGGTCGGGCCGAACACAACAGATATAGCTCTTCCGAGCTGCGTCGTGATATAGCCCAGTACAGAGGCGCCGCACACCCGCTATGCTTCACGAATGAAGTAATGGATCATAAAATCCTAGAGGGTTTCAAACCCGTAAACATCGAATCATACGATGGCACAACAGACCCGGCGGTATGGATCGAGGATTATCTCCTTCACATCCACATGGCACGCGGCGATGATCTACACGCCATCAAATACCTCCCGCTCAAACTTAAAGGACCGGCCCAGCATTGGCTTAACAGCTTGCCAGCAGACTCAATCGGTTCTTGGGAGGACCTGGAAGCCGCATTCCTCGACAACTTCCAGGGCACTTACGTGCGACCGCCGGATGCCGACGACTTAAGCCACATAATTCAGCAGCCAGAAGAATCGGCCAGACAATTCTGGACACGGTTCCTAACAAAGAAAAACCAGATAGTCGACTGTCCGGACGCAGAGGCCCTAGCAGCCTTCAAGCAACATCCGCGACGAGTGGCTTGCCCGGCACCTGGGACAGGAAAAGCCGAAATCCATGGCAGCCCTCACGACACTCATAACCCGATTTTGCGCGGGAGAAGACAGCTGGCTAGCTCGCAATAACAACTTATCAAAGAACCCTGGTAATTTGGATACCAAGGACAAAAGTGGCAGGACATGTCGGAATAAGCAAAAACGCCGCGTTAACAGCGACAACAATGAAGACACGGCAGTTAATGCCGGATTCAGAGGCTATAAATCCGGTCAGCCGAAAAAGCCATTCAAAAAGAATACTCAGGGCCTGTCCAGTTTGGACCGAATACTCGATCGCTTGTGCCAGATACATGGCACCCCCGAAAGGCCAGCCAATCACACTAACAGGGATTGTTGGGTGTTCAAGCAGGCAGGCAAGTTAAGGGCCGAAAACAGAGACAAGGGGCTGCACAGCGACGACGAGGAGCCCAAGCCGCCGAACAACAATGGACAGAAGGGCTTTCCCCCACAAGTGCGGACGGTGAACATGATATACGCAACCCACATTCCTAAGCGGGAGCGGGAGCGTGCGCTACGGGACGTATACGCGATAGAGCCAGTCGCCCCAAAGTTCAACCCATGGTCCTCCTGCCCGATCACTTTTGATCGAAGGGACCATCCCACTAGCATCCGTCATGGCGGCCTCGCCGCATTGGTTCTCGACCCAATCATCGACGGATTTCATCTCACAAGAGTCCTCATGGACGGCGGCAGTAGCCTGAACCTGCTTTATCAGGATACAGTGCAGAAAATGGGCATAGATCCCTCGAGGATTAAGCCCACAAGAATGACCTTTAAAGGCGTTATACCAGGTGTAGAAGCCAACTGTACAGGCTCAGTAACACTTGACGTGGTCTTTGGATCCCCGGAC
Source organism: Triticum aestivum (assembly GCF_018294505.1). Lineage (NCBI taxonomy): Eukaryota > Viridiplantae > Streptophyta > Magnoliopsida > Poales > Poaceae > Triticum > Triticum aestivum. The sequence continues at coordinate 352,270,774 of NC_057794.1, forward strand.
AATTTCCGAAGCGAAGAGTTAATCTTCGATATAGTCCCGTTTCGCAGTGGCTATCACGCCCTGCTCGGACAAACCGCATTCGCAAAGTTTAATGCGGTGCCGCACTAGCATATCTCAAGCTCAAGATGCCAGGCCCTCGAGGAGTAATTACGGTCAACGGAAACACCGAACGCTCCCTCCGTACGGAGGAGCATACGGCGGCTCTCGCAGCGGAGGTACATAGTAGCTTCCTCGGGCAATTCTCCAGTCCGGCCATTAAAAAGTCAGACACTGCCAAGCGCGCCCGGAGTAACCCACAGCAGAACAGCCTGGCACACCCAGAGCAAGCGTAGCAATGCGGCCCCAACCCCAGCTTTCGCGACATAACGAAACCAGTACCTCGCGTACATAACTACGCCCTTGAAATACCATGGGCACAGGGGAAGGGGCACAATAACGGCATGCCCAAAATACGGCTTAAAATGTACTAGGGGCTGCCGGATTCTTTTTCTCATTTTTTCTTACTTTCAAGACTCCATACTTCGGACGACCTGTTCGGCAATTCGACTGCCGCACAAACGATGCAAGATCCAGGGAGGCAGACAAGCCATGCCGCATTATGGAACTCCCAGGTGGTCTCTATTACGAGCGGTATACCTGTTTTAAATACAATTCCACGGCCTGCCCCTGGTCAGGACATACTGAATAGTCCAAATATCTTTTTTGCTTATCGCACTCCTTGTATCGTTCGGCTTTGATAAATAGCCTCGCTATAAACAATGCATAGCTTTTGTCTATTTTCTGCATTACTCTCTTTTATATATGTTCATTAATGACATGTTGCACCCATACACTGTGGTACGGGAAGTACGCCAGGGGCTTCAGTACCCTTTAATATGGTGTGAGAAGTCCGTACACTTTCACAAGTGCGGCACCCCGAACTTATAGCACTATATGCATCAGCTCCGAATCATGATTTGGGTCAATAGTTGGGTTTGCCCGGCTCCTATGTTTTGGTGCCTTACGTTCCGCTATATCGGCTAAGGTAGCACTAGGAGAACCACTGCGATTGTGCCCCGGTTGAGTTGGGTTAAGCACCTGAGTGGAGAAAGCTAAAACTGACTGTCATGATGAGGCGAGAGACTGGTCGCTGTTCGAGAGGTTTTTCGAGTCCCTAAAGACTTATGCCGCTTCGAGTGAGGAGCCGGATTTTGTCCGGCCAAGGCATGGATAGCGCCCCGAACTCGGTCTTCCGAACTAGGGGCTTCGCTGAAATTTAAAATTATAAAGTTCTGTGGCTAAGTGAGAGTGTTCAAGCATTATAGTCCGATTGCCTGGTTCGTTGTGCTAAGCGCCTCCCTCGAAGGACCCAACTATGGGAAAAAGAGCGCTCAGGTTTATCCCGAACACCCCAGCACTAGTGGCATGGGGGCAGAAGCCGACGACTGGCCATCTCTCAATATTTTGATAAACGGCCGCACGGAAAATAATATTTTAAATTCAATAAGCATTGCTTAGCGCATATGAACAAGTTTTCAGTGCACAGGATAAAAACGAGCGAGTTTATTCAAAAATTACATCCTTGGTACATTCATCCGCCACAAGGCAGGCACCTGCAAGAACATCCTTGTAATAGTTCTCGGGCTTGCGATGCTCCTTCCCCGGCGGCGGCCCGTCCCTCACAAGCTTTTCACCATCTAGCTTACCCCAGTGCACCTTTGCACGGGCAAGGGCCCTACGGGCACCTTCGATGCAGACGGAGTGATTGATGACCTCAAGCCTTGGACAGGCCTCCACCGGCCGCCGCACCAGCCCGAAGTAGCTCCCAAGCAGGGCCTCTCCGGGCCATAGCCGAACTATGAAGCCTTTCATGGCCTGTTCGGCCACCTTGTGGAGCTCGACCAGCTGTTTCAGCTGGTCGCTCAAGGGCACAGGATGTCCGGCCTCAGCATACTGAGACCAAAACACCTTCTCCGTCGAGCTGCCCTCTTCAGCTCGGTAGAATGCGGCGGCGTCGGATACGCTGCGGGGAAGATCTGCGAATGCCCCTAGAGAACTCCGGATTCGGGTAAGTAAACAGGTAGTTTACTTTTATATTTCTGCTTTGCATAAAGAATGCCTTACCCGCTGCTATCTTCTTCATCTCCTCCAACTCTTGGAGGGCCTTTTGGGCTTCGGCCTTGGCAGACTTGGCAGTCTCAAGGGCCGCCGCGAGCTCGGACGCTTGGGTCTTTGACTCAAGCTCCAAACCCTCATGTTTTTTCATGAGAGCCTGAAGCTCTTGCTGCACCTGCCCGACCTGAGCCCCAAGTTTCTCTCGCTCGGTGCGCTCCGCGGCCGTTTTCTTTTCGGCCTCAGACAGCCCCTGCTTGAGGGTCGCCACCTCAGTCGTGGCCCCTATAATAAGTAGTGCAATCCTGTTATTTTTTGCAATCATGCCTCTCTATAGGCACTTTTTCTGTAAGGTATTTCTTACCATTTTTCTCCTCGAGCTGCCACTTGGCAAGGCCGAGCTCTTGCTCGGTCCGCTCGAGGTCCTGCTTCAGGACACCCACCTCTGCAGTCAGTGCGGCGGTGGATAGCAGCGAAGCCTGCATACGCATATTGACTCTTTTTTGTTAGACTCCTGCGAAATTTAATAGATCCTCTATTCGGCTTTCTTTCCGAACGCCAAACAGAGCATCAGGGGCTACTGTCTATGCTGTAATATTTTTATATATTTTTACTTACCTCGAAGCCTGTTAGGAGGCTAGCGCAAGCTTCACTCAGTCCGCTCTTGGCGGACTGAACCTTCTGGATCACCGTACTCATAACAGTACGGTGCTCCTTGTCGATGGAAGCGCCGTCAAGCACCTCCAGCAGATTGTCCGGCACCTCCGGTTGGATGGAGGTCGCCGGCTCAGAAGACTTGCTCCTCTTGGAAGGAGTTTGCCTACCGCAGTCCGGAACTATTGAAGACTCCGGTGCGGTGTCCGGCATAAAGCCGGACTTGGAGCCCTGGGGGGTCTTGTCCCCTTTACTCCTGGAGTCCGGGAGGTCGCCTTGCGGCTCCTCCAGGACCACCTCCTCCTGCCCCGGAGCTCGTTGCGACGCCACTTCGGCGTCATCCGCAGTGCGGGGGGAGACAGCGGGCGGAACTGAGTTCGCGTCCGATGAATCCAAGGAGCCGCTCGACGACTCGTTGAGTTCGGCCCGGGGCGGGCTGCATGATTATATTCGACATTAGGGAAAGCTGTGCAACAAAAGGAATATCATGAGTTACTCTGGTATCCGAACACTTACGATTTCGCCGGACGCCTGGTCCTGTCCGGCCACTCCTCTTCGTCCTCGTTGGCGTCGGGGGCATAGTCCGGCGGAGGGGTTTTCCTCTTCTTGGACCCTTCGGCCCCCCCTACTGGGGCGGCCTTCCTCTTCTTGCCTCCCCCCGCTGGAGGGGGAGAGGTGTCTTCTTCCTCCTCCTCGTATCCACGGGAGGGGTGCGTCTCGGACTTGTCGGACGACGAGTCCGACACCACCATATGCCGGGAACTCTTTCGAGTCCCCGTGGCCTTATTCTTGGCCTTCTTCTCCGGCACCACATAGGTGCCGGAACCAGCAGCTTCGCTAGTAGAGCGGGGGCTGGGTCTTCGGGCAAGGGAGCCGGACAGTTAATCGATCCAGACTTCGCCCGCCAAGCCTGTCAAAGGTAAGGGAGTTTAGATCCCGCATAGAGTCAAAATATGAAAAAACCTAACATCCTGTAAAAGGTGAAAATAGCCTACCTTGCTAGCGTGACGCTGCAAGCTGTATCCGCGGTCCTCAGAAGCGGATGTGGGAGCCTCGGCGCCTTTGGTTAGCACCCTCCAGACGTCTTCATACATCGTGTCGAAGAGCCTGTTAAGCGTTCGGTGCTGCGCCGGGTCGAACTCCCACAGATTAAAATCCCGTTGTTAACGATGAGCATAACCTAGACTACATCGACGAGCTTGATCGGCTTGCTCACCAAGGACTGGATGCATGTCTGCAGTCCGGTCAGCTCTTTTTCGTCACCCCACGACAGGCCCGTCTCTTTCCAGGACATAAGCCGCGTGGGGGGTCCGGATCGGAACTCGGGGGCTGCGATCCATTTCGGATCGCACGGCTCGGTGATGTAAAACCACCATGATTGCCACCCCTTCAGGGTCTCCACGAAGGAGCCCTCGAGCCATAGGACGTTGGCCATCTTGCCCGCCATGGCGCCTTCGCACTCCGCCTGGCTGCCGCGCACCACCTTGGGCTTGATGTTGAAGGTCTTGAGCCAGAGGCCGAAATGGGAGCGGATGCGGAGGAAAGCCTCACACACGACGATAAACGCCGAGATGTTGAGGATGAAGTTTGGGGCCAGATCGTGGAAATCCAGGCCGTAGTAGAACATGAGCCCCCGGACAAATGGGTGGAGTGGAAAACCCAGTCCGCGGAGGAAGTGGGGAAGGAATACTACCCTCTCATGGGGCCTTAGGGTGGGGAGAAGCTGCCCCTCCTCGGGAAGTCGGTGCGCGATGTCTTTGGACAAGTATCCGGCCTTCCTTAGCTTTTTTACATGGCCCTCCGTGATGGAGGAGACCATCCACTTGCCTCCCGCTCCGGACATTGCTAGAGAAGGTTGAGGTGGGAAGTGCGGGCTTGGGCGCTGGAGCTCGAGTGCGCAGGAGATGGATAGGCAAAAGAGGAAGAAGGCGTAGGTAAAAGGGTAGATCCTTATCCCCTTATATGGGTGGATGCGGTTGTGCGTCCCCACCAGCCTAGTAAAACTCGCTTGCCTCCCAAGCGCCATGATAAATGGCGCGGTTGGGTTATCCACGTCCGTATTGATGAGAATCCCGTAAAGGGGGTACACGATCTCTGCTTTGACAAGACATGCCAAGGAAACCGCCTCGCGAAACATGCTGAGGTGGAAAAGTAAAAACGATTCAAGTAAAGGACTTGGCCGTAGTGTGATGACGCACTGCGGAATACGTCGGCAGATTTGATTTGTGTCAATGTTATTCTCTCTATGGCAATATGTGGAAACTTATTTTGCAGAACCGGACACTACTCTTGGTGTTTACAATCTTCTACGAAGGACTTGGAGGAGGAACCCGCCTTGCAATGCCGAAGACAATTTGTGCACCGGACTCGTCGTCATTGAAGCCTGGTTCAGGGGCTACTGAGGGAGTCCTGGATTAGGGGGTGTTCGGGTAGCCGGACTATACCTTTAGCCAGACTCCTGGACTATGAAGATACAAGATTGAAGACTTCGTCCCGTGTCCGGATGGGACTTTCCTTGGCGTGGAAGGCAAGCTTGGCGATGCGGATATTCAAGATCTCCTACCATTGTAACCGACTTTATGTAACCCTAACCCTATCCGGTGTCTATATAAACCGGAGGGTTGTAGTCCGTAGGCAATCAACTCCATACACAACAATCATACCATAGGCTAGCTTCTAGGGTTTAGCCTCCTTGATCTCGTGGCAGATCTACTCTTGTACTACCCATATCATCAATATTAATCAAGCAGGAGTAGGGTATTACCTCCATCGAGAGGGCCCGAACCTGGGTAAAACAAAGTGTTTCCTGCCTCCTATTACCATCCGGCCTAGACGCACAGTTCGGGACCCCCTACCCGAGATCCGCCGGTTTTGACACCGACAACGGCCCTCTTCCGGCGGAGCTCTGGAACAGGCCCCAAGATGGGATCTCATGGATACAGAAAGTTGCGACGGTGGAATTAGGTTTTTGACTCCTGTTCTGATGGTTTGGGGGTACGTGTGTATATATAGGAGGAAGAAATACGCCGGAGGAGCACCGAGGGGCCCACGAGGCAGGGGGCGCACCCTAGGGGGGCGCCCCCACCCTTGTGACCGCCTCTTTTGTTCCTTGGAGCAGGGTCCAAGTCTCCTGGATCACGTTCGGTGAGAAAATCACGTTCCCGAAGGTTTTATTCCGTTTGGACTCCGTTTGATATTCCGTTTCTTCGAAACACTGAAATAGGCAAAAAACAGCAATTCTGGGTTGGGCCTCCGGTTAATAGGTTAGTCCCAAAAATAATATAAAAGTAGAAAATAAAGCCCAATATAGTCCAAAAAAGTAGATAATATAGCATGGAGCAATCAAAAATTATAGATACATTGGAGATGTATCAATAACCTATTAACCGGAGGCCCGGCCCAAATTGTTGTTTTCTTTCTTATTTCGGTGTTTCGAAGAAAAGGAATATCAAGCAGAGTCCAAACAGAATGAAACCTTCGGGAGAGTTATTTTTGGAACGGAAGCAATCCAGTAGACTTGGAGTAGACGTCAGGGAAGCTTCGAGGAAGCCACGAGGTAGGGAGGCGCGCCCCCCACCCTCGTGGGCCCCTCGTGGCTCCCATGACCGACTTCTTTCGCCTATATATGTCCATATACCCTAAAAACATCGGTGAACAGAATAGATCGGGAATTCCACCGCCAGAAGCCTCCGTAGCCACCGAAAACCAATCTAGACCCATTCCGGCACCCTGCCGGAGGGGGGAATCCCTCTCTGGTGGCCATCTTCATCATCCCGGCGCTCTCCATGACGAGGAGGGAGTAGTTCTCCCTTGGGGCTGAGGGTATGTACCAGTAGCTATGTGTTTGATCTCTCTCTCTCTCTCGTGTTCTTGAGTTGGCACGATCTTGATGTATCGCGAGCTTTGCTATTATAGTTGGATCTTATGATGTTTCTCCCCCTCTACTCTCTTGTGATGAATTGAGTTTTCCCTTTGAAGTTACCTTATCGGATTGAGTCTGTAAGGATTTGAGAACACTTGATGTATGTCTTGCACGTGCTTATCTGTGGTGACAATGGGATATCATGTGATCCACTTGATGTATGTTTTGGTGATCAACTTGCGAGTTACGTGACCTCATGAACTTATGCATAGGGGTTGGCACACGTTTTCGTCTTGACTCTTCAGTAGAAACTTTGGGGCACTCTTTGAAGTTCTTTGTGTTGGTTGAATAGATGAATCTGAGATTGTGTGATGCATATCATATAATCATACCCACGGATACTTGAGGTGACATTGGAGTATCTAGGTGACATTAGGGTTTTGGTTGATTTGTGTCTTAAGGTGTTATTTTAGTATGAACTCTAGGGTAGATTGAATGGAAAGAATAGCTGCATGTTATTTTACTACGTACTCTTGAATAGATCGATGAGAAAGAATAACTTTGAGGTGGTTTCGTACCCTACCATAATCTCTTCATTTGTTCTCCGCTATTAGTGACTTTGGAGTGACTCTTTGTTGCATGTTGAGGGATAGTTATATGATCCAATTATGTTATTATTGTTGAGAGAACTTGCACTAGTGAAAGTATGAACCCTAGGCCTTGTTTCAACTCATTGCAATACCGTTTGTGCTCACTTTTATCATTAGTTACCTTGCTGTTTTTATATTTTCAGATTACAAAAACCTATATCTACCATCATTATTGCACTTGTATCACCATCTCTTCGTTGAACTAGTGCACCTATACAATTTACAATTGTATTGGGTGTGTTGGGGACAGAAGAGACTCTTTGCTATTTGGTTGCAGGGTTGTTTGAGAGAGACCATCTTCATCCTACGCCTCCCACGGATTGATAAACCTTAGGTCATCCACTTGAGGGAAATTTGCTACTATCCTACAAACCTCTGCACTTGGAGGCCCAACAACGTCTACAAGAAGAAGGTTGTGTAGTAGACATCACCCGACCCTGCGGAGTTTCTGTAGCTCTACAACTGAGCATAGAAGCGGCCAACGGCGATGAAAAGGTCATGGCAAACTGGTTTCCCATGGCTCTCAAGGACGGCGCCCGCTCATGGCTCTTGAACCTGCCCCCAGGCTCGATTTCCTCCTGGGACGAGATGCGCGACCGCTTCATCGCCAACTTCCAGGGCACTCGCGACCGCCCCCCGGTCGTGGGTGACCCGCGCCGCATCAAGCAACAACCAGGAGAAACCCTACAAAAATACATCCAACGCTTCAACAGCGCGTGAATCAAGATCCCCAAGGTAACGGATGAGGCCATCATCTCAGCATTCTCCGACGGCGTCTGTGACGTCAAGATGAAGGAGGAGCTCGCCATCAATGAAGAGTTGTACACAACCTTGGAGCTGTTCAACATCGCGACCAAGTGTGCAAGAGCTTAGGAGGGGCGCCTTTCCCTCCTCGAGCTCCCTACTGTGGATCCAGAGGAGAAGAAGGCCAAGGCCAAGGATGTGAAGCGCAAAGGAGTCCCCGTGCTCACGGCGGAACTAGACACCAAGCGCGGCCGAGATCTTCCCAAGTCATCCAAGGACAGCCGCATTTTTTGCGCCTTCCACAATGTGCGCACGCACAACACTAATGACTGTCAGGAGCTCGGGGTCATTCGAGATGGACGCTTCGGTCGATGCCCCGAGTGCAACGACCGGGGCTACGACCGAGGAGGTGGACGTGGTGGAGAACGTTGGGACGACCGTGGGCCCCGCCAGGAGTGGCGCGACCAACCTCGCGAGGATCGTTGGCAGTACCAACCTCGTGAGGGCGCCTGGAGGGACCAGCCTTGTGAGGACCGTCCTCAGGGAAACCCTGGTCTCCCCCCGCTGCCGCCGCCAACAAGGAACGACGACCATCAATAGGACGAGGGGGCTGGGGGCTTCCAAGAGCCGCGAGCTGTCGCCTGCATATTGAGCGGAGCTCAAGCCCCAACCTCTGAACGAGTCTTCAAGCAGTTTGCTCGTGAGGTGAACGTAGTCCTCCCCAGGCTCGAGGCCACACGCCCGCTCAAATGGTCCAAGTACACCATCACCTTTCGCTCGGCAGACTAGCTCAAGTGCGCGGCAACGGCCGGCGTTCTCCCAATGCTCTATTCACTCGTCATCTGCAATGTCCAAGTCACCAAGACCCTCATCGACGGCGGCATAGGGCTCAATGTCCTATCCGTCGAGACTTTCAACGGCCTTCAAGTGCCATAAGATCAGCTCCAGCCTACCAAGCCTTTCTCAGGAGTGACTGACGGCTCTACCACCCCGATAGGGCAAGTTCATCTCCCTGTCACCTTCGGTCAATGCTACAACTACCACACCGAGCTCATCGACTTCGACGTCGCCCACATCCGTCTGCCGTACAATGCCATCCTCGGGTACCCAGCGCTAGTCAAATTCATGGCAGTTACCCACCATGGCTACAATGTCCTCAAGATGCCCGGAAGCGGCGGAATCATCAGCATCCCCTGCGAAGAAAGAGACGCGGTGTGCTCCCTCAAGCGTGCCTTCCAAGCCGCATCACTCGAAGACCCCGACAGCAACGCAGCGTAGTACCCTCCTGAGGCCAACCCCAAGAAGAAGAAGCAGCTGCTCCACACGGGGCCTCAAGGGAGTGGCACCTCCGGCGGCACCACTTCAGGATCTACTCCCGCGCCTGGGGTGCCTCTCTCCCTTGCATAGGGAGGCGCGCCCAGCACCGTCCTCGGGCAGGGCTCGGGGGCTCTCTTCTAGAGGGCCTCAGACCTGGCTAGCATCACGAGGGAGGCGCTCAGGCACCACATGGAGGCGTGCTTCGCGGCACGTTTCCGTTAGGAGGGTGCCAGGCGAAGAGCGCCTAGTGCTCAGGAGTTCATCGACAAGGCATCTCAGGAGCTTCAGGAAGCAAGAGCAATACATGGCGACCACCGCCCACCTGGCATTGCTCCCCACCCAGGCGAGGGTGGTGAACTACGCGTCTGCATCGACATCCCAAGGCTCAACCGGGACGCCTCTCAGGAGGGCTTCTGGCCTTCGTGTGTTGGACAGCTATGTTCACATGCCGTTCGGCCTGCCGAGCGTGGCTGCTGCCTTCCAGCGCAACCTGCGGAGTGTCATGCGGGTCAGGAGGACAGGCATCACGCAGTCCTGGCGGAGATGGAGACGGTCCTCCGGAGGCCGCCCGAGCCTCCAGAGCCTCCCGAGGCTCGAGGCCCCGGCGGCTCGTGAGGGGCGACTTCTTCGCTACGCGTCTTCAGCTACCCCAACACTCCTTTGGCAACCAAACCAGGTGACATCTCTCCAAGTTCATTTTGCTGGGAGCGCCCCTTGGGCTGCATCATCCCCAGGCCGCGTGGGTCCGTCCCTGCGGCATGTATCTGCTTGCATCTTCAGTTCAACTTGCTGGGGCGCCCCTCGGGATGCATCATCCCCAAGCCACTCGGGTCTGACCCAGTGGCATGTATCATTCCTACGTTTACCTGAGCCAGTTTGCTTCTCATGTTATCCAGCCCTAGAAGAAGATACTATGATCAGTATCGCACTACGGCACGCGTGGCTAGAAATTGTTCGGGAGTCGAGCGCTTACCGAGGTATCTGGATGGTTGCGGTCGAGGCCGATGTCCTCGGTGGTGTCCGGCCACTGTTTTCGTTTTCCGAAAAACAACTTCCACATTCCTTTGTGCATAGTACTGAAGAAGTCTTGGAGGGTCCGTGGTCCTTCCAGATTAAACTCCCACATACGGAGAGGTCATCGCTGGCACGGCAGAACCCGGCGGACCAGCATTACTTGGACCACATTGATAAGGCCAACGTCCTTCTCAAGGAGGCTCCGGATGCGGCTCTGTAGAGTCTGCACTTCGTCAATTGATCCCCAATCCATCCCCTTATTAATCCATGACGCAAGCTATAACGGAGAGCAAGATCGAAACACAGGTATAGCCACCCACTTGGTACCGCGGGGTTCAGTGACATAAAACCACTCCCGCTGCCATTGGTTGGGAGTTTCAGTGAAAGAGCCTTTTGGCCAGGGAGCATTGGTAAGCTTGCTCACTGTAGCACCTCCGCGCTCCGCTTGTTCCCCGTCGACTACCTTCAGCTTCACACTAAAGGTCTTGAACCATAAGCCGAAATGTGGGGGAATGCGGAGAAAGGCCTCGCACGTAATAATGAACATCGAGATGTGGAGGAAAGAATATGGGGCTAGATCGTGAAAATCTAGTCCGTAGTAAAACATGAGCCCCGGGACGAAGGGATGAAGAGTGAATCCTAGCCCTCGCAGGAAGTGGGAGATGAATACGACCCTCTCACCGGATCTGGGAGTAGGAATAACCTATCCTCGAGCAGGAAGCCTGTGGGGGATCTCCGCGGTCAGGTATCTGGCTGCACGAAGCTTCGCAATGTCCTCTGTAACAGAGGAAGCCACCCATCGGCCCTGTGGGCTGGGTCCGGACATGATTGGGTAGCTTGAAGCAATGAAGACGAACCTCAGGTGCTAGAACTCGAAGTTGGAAGGGCTGAGGAAAGGGTCGGTGCAAAATAAGACGGCCCTTGGCCCCTTTATAAAGGCAATGGATATCGAGCGCCTCCTCCTAAGCCTGAAAACCTGCCTATTCCGAAGGGATCATTCCAATGGAACGGTTGGGTTACCACGCCCGTATTGATGAGAATCCCGCAATAAGGAGACACGATCTCTGTTTCGACAAGATGTGCCAATAAAAACCACGCCTCAAAACATGTAACGGCAGGACAAGAAACGGTTCGAAATAGTGATAGGGCAAACGTGATGTCACATTACCAAAAGATGTCGGCGAATTGGACTCGTGATATATTATACTCTCCGCGGTTGTGCGTGGAACTTGTGTTGCAGATCCGGACATGTTCGCCACGTCCGAAGACTATCTTGGAGTATTTGGAAAGGGTAACCCGCCTTGCAATGTCAAAGATAGTCTGCGCGTTGGACACCCCATCATTGAAGCCTGGTTCAGGGGCTACTGAGGGAGTCCTGGACTAAGGGGTCCTCGGGCGTCTGACCTATTAGACATGGGCCGGACTGATGGGCTATGAAGATACAAAGACCGAAGACTCTACTCGTGTCCGGATGGTACTCTCCTTGACGTGGAAGGCAAGCTTGGCAACCGAATATGAAGATTCCTTTCTCTGTAACCGACCTTATGTAACCCTAGATCCCTCCGGTGTCTATATAAACCGGAGGGCTAGATCCGTAGACATATATCCTCATAATCATAGTCAGACGGGCTAGACTTTAGGGTTTAGCCATTACGATCTCGTGGTAGATCAACTCTTGTAATACTCATATTCATCAAGATCAATCAAGCAGGAAGTAGGGTACTACCTCCATAGAGAGGGCCCGAATCTGGGTAAACATTGTGTCCCATGTCTCATGTTACCATCGACCTTAGATGCACATTTCAGGACCCCCTACCCGAGATCTGCCGGTTTTGACACCGACACTAACCTCATGGACCGCCAAGGGCCTTGATTGGGGGTCCAAACCGGAGGTGCAGATGCTACAGAAACGCATCTCCAATATGTTGGGCAAAAACACCGGTCTCACAAATGTGATTCAAGTGATGCTCTTTCGCCACACCCTTCCCTGCCAACTCCGGGCCTCCCCCATGTGGGGTTCAATTCGGAGGAGCCGCAGACCCTGAAGCGCTTCTTCGGCACCATGCATGAAGATATATGGAAGCATCTCTTCAAGGCTCAGAAAAAGTGGCCGAAGAAAACTGAAGACATCGGGCTCGACATCGAGAACCCGGCCACGGCGGTAAGCATAAACTTTCTGAAGACCTATCCGGTCAATATTTCAAATATAATAAAGGTTATATTGCCTATTTTCCGTATAGGGCTGGACGACAAAGGTGGAGTGGGTCAACTGTCCGGCACCGCTGCCTGAGAACCTGACCACACCCCAACTGACAGAGATGCTGGTCTCGGCGCCCTATCAGGCGACGGAGAAGAAAACCAAGAAGAAGAAGGGCAAGGAGGCCAAGGGAGGCCCCCACCACAAAGGTCCATCGGAAACAGTGTCCGGAGAGACCGAAGCCCTTTCTTCCCATGAGGGAGATGAGGAAGAAGAGGAGGAGAGCGACTCCCCTCGTAAGGGGAGGAAGAAGAGGGCAACCTCCAAAGACCCGGAGGGGGAGGCGCCCAAGAGAGGGAAGCTGGCCTCTCAGACAGTTCAGACTCAGAGTCCAAACTAGTCCCCAAGAAACCTCTCAGGGTGAAACCCTGGCCGAATCATAAGTATTCAGAAACTTACTGTTTATCTTCGGTCCACTTGCTACCATTGTGTAAGTTATTTTGTTATTTGCCTTTCAGCCCTCCCCGCGAGCTCCCGCATACTCCATTATCGGGGGGTTATTTTGGGATCGAGCTTATTTGCCTTTCAGCCCTCCCCGCGCACGTTGGTCCCTTGGGAACCCCAGGAGCATGATGCGGCACTCGGCTGCATGTGACGGCGACCATGGCCACGGCGGCGAGCTCGTCGACGGCAATGCGCTCAGGCGACGGCGGGCGAGCTAGCTAGGAGGCGCGCGAGAGCAAATGGAGAGGGGGAGGAGGAAAAGCTCACGGCGAGGCTGTAGGGGGCGGCAGCGTGCTCGGGGAGGTCTCGGTGCAGTGAATCGAGGCGGCAGAGGTCGGCGATCGAGAGATGGGGAATACAGCGTCGACGGCGATCCCGAGCCTTCGAGCGCGAACGGTGGCGCATATATGACGCAGAGGACGACGACGATCCACTTGGGCACGGGCGGACGGCGAGGAGGGCACGGTGGCAGCGTGGGCAAGATCGTTCATGGCAGCGCGGCTCGTGTGTGGTCTGTGGGAAGGAGAACGAGAGAGGGGGGAAACTGAGGGGCGTCTAGGGTTAGGGTTCGGTCGGGGGCATCGTCGGGGACTTGAGGTCGCCGCGGAGCCACCGGATGGTTGCCCGTGGCCTATCCGAATTGTGGACGACGGACGGGCGTCCACCGCGCCCCTGTGAACAGGAGGTAGGTGGTGACCCGGTTAGCAGGCTGGGTCGGCCACTTTGTTGGCAGGCCTAAGTGCACAGAGCACTTTGCCCCTTTTCTTTTTCTCCTTTTCCATTTTCTTTTCTGTTTTTTTCCATTTTAAAAGTAAGACTAAATGAGTTTTGTTAGATATAAGACTTCTCACATAAATTAAGTACATTATTTTTAGGAGTCACAAAAAGTTTGAGGCTAAAAGAAATTGTCTAACCATTTTTAAAAATTGGAAAGGCCAATTTTAATTGTTGCTGGACCACTAAATAAATTTTCAGGGGCACTTGGGAATCCAAAAGAGGTAGTTTTTATGTTGGAAAACTTTCATTGTTTGACCCAATTTTAAAATTTGAATTTGAACGGGGTTTGAATCAAGGGCCATTTGCATTTCTGTCCCTAACTCGAACCACCTAATCAGATATACCCCTAATTCGAAAGCCTGCTCAAATTTGCTCCTCCGCCGTTAGGTGTCCTTATAGAAATGCCCTTCTGTGTCGTTACCGTCTGGTCAAACAGCTTTGACCGTCCTGAAAAAAATAGCAAAAAAATCTAAAAAAATGTAAAATTTTGTGAGATCGAAGATACTCATGTGCCCAAGGTGTGTGCAAATTTTTGTGCTATTTGGACATTCCAGGAGCTCGTGGCGAGGAAAAACAATTAATCTGCACGCTTGTGAACAATAAATTTGAAATAAAATAGCAAGAAAATTTAAAAAATATGAATTTTTTTGGCATCAAAGTGGCTTGGGTGCACAAGGTGCTTGCAAGTTTTTGTGATCAAATGACATGCGAGGAGCTCTAGCAAGAAAAAACAAAATAGTCATTTTTTCTTAAGTTTTTTCCTGAGCCAAATTTTGTTTTTTTCTTCACAAACCCCTCCAATGTCCAAACACAACAAAAATTTGCACGCAACTTGCAGACCCGAGCCTCTTTGATGCTAAAAAATTTCATATTTTTTGAATTTTCTTGCTATTTTTTTGAATTTACTGTTCACATACTTACATATTTATTGCTTTTCCTCTGACACGAGCTCCTAGAATGTACAAAGAACATGCTTTGCACGCACCTTGCGAACCTGAGTATCTTTGATCCCACAAATTTTCAAATTTTTTTGCTATTTTTTTAGGACGGTCAAAGCCCTTTAACCGGCTTTGACCTGCTTTGACCGGACGGTAACGGCATAGAAGGGTATTTCTGTAAGTGCACCTAACAGCGGAGGGGCAAATTTGAGCAGACTTTGAAATTAGGGGTAAATATAAGAATGGACGCAAATTAGGGGCATAGATGTAAATGTCCCTTGAATCAACATAAGTTTATCAACAGTAACCGTGGTGATGTGGCATCATCAGTAGAGGGTTACTGTAGCTTAATTATCCGAGCGTCACAATATGCGCTGACTGTAGCGATCACGCGCCTTCGGTCCACCCGTCATCGACCTTCTAGCCGGTTTGCCCGGGGACGAGCCGTCCGGGCAGATCGTACAGCACACCTCGCCACCGAGAGCCTCCCGCCGCAAGCCACCCGGCAACAGACAGATGGGAAGCTCTCTTCGCCCAACTGCAGCGATTGCGCATCCTCGGGCCACTCATGATGGACGCGCACCGACTATAGCGATTCGTACGCCAAGGATCCACCAGTCATTGAGCCGTCCTGGTTGATCGGACGGCTCGCCTCGCCCCCGAGAGTCTCCTGCCGCAAGCCAACCGACAATGGACAGTTAGGAGACTATCTTCACCCTCGACGAGCATAGAAAGGCGGATACTCCACCATCCTTTGCCCCGCCCCGAGAGCCTCCTCCCCAAGCGAACGGGCAACGCACGACTAGGAGACTCTCTTCGCCCTCGACGAGCCCAGAAAGGTGATACTACGACATCCTTTATATAGGAGTATTATATGACTCGTGCGTATTTCATGGAGAAAAAACCAAATAGAAAAACAGCTCGATTTTTAAGGGTTTTCCTGCGGTGATTTCGTAAAAGAAAGAAAATCGCTGTTTGGGCTCTCCCCTCCCCGCCCGCCCACACAAGTGACTAGAGGCCAACAGAAGAGGAGTGGAATCATTCATTCATTCATCCATGGCTCCCCTCTTCGCCTCCTGCCACGCATCCCACGCGTCCCTCCTACTCCTCTCCCCCAACCCCGCCGCCGCCGCGCGTCTGCGCGTCGGTGGCCTCCGAGTCAGGCGGCCCCGCCGCCTCCGCCTCCCCGTACGCACCGCCGCGGGAGGCAGCCCACTCGACGCCGAGATCCCCGACCCTACAGTCGACGACGACGAGTGGGGCCGCGAGCCGCCCGCTTCCGCGCCGGGTTGCTCGCGCCCCGGCGTCACCGACGAGTGGGGCGAGCCGGGGGTGGCCGAGCCTGAGCAGCCCTCCGGCGCCGACACCCCTACCAACGACGACGAGTGGGGCGGGGAGCCCACGCCGACGCCGCCCAAGGCGAAGGAGGCTCCGGTTACGAAGGAGGACGAGGGGCGGGAGGAGCTGAAGCGGTGCTTGGTGGACACGGTGTACGGCTCCGGCCTGGGCCTCAAGGCGTCCTCGGAGGTCAGGGGGGAGGTCGTGGAGCTCGTGGCCCAGCTCGAGGCTGCCAATCCCACGTCCGCGCCCGTCCAGGCGCCAGAGCTCGACGGAAACTGGATACTCCTGTGAGCCTTCCCACTTCTTGCTCTCAATCTGTACTTGCTAGTACTCACTACTTCGATCGTCAGTTCGATACGTCAGTGGAATGCTTTATTTGAATTTTAGCCACTGAATGATTGCGTGCTGTTGCCGTTGTTCTTCTGACCAAAGGGTGTTCTAAGTTGAGGGCTCCTTTGGTTAATAGGATAGGAATGTCATAGGAATAGGAAAATAATAGGAAGTGAGATGACATGTATCCCAATTCATATAGGGAAAGAGATGTCATTTGAAGCATAGGATAGAAATTGTTCCATTGAGTCAGGATAATGTCACTTTTCTTTGAAATCTGAAGGATTGGTTCCTATCCTACATAGGAATGAATCCATTCCTACAAACCAAAGAGCTCCAAAGGAATTTTTCCTTTAAAACCCCTATCCTATACATTCCTACAAAAATCCTATAAGCCAAAGGAGGCCAAACTGTGTAAGCAATCAACTTCTTAGGCCTCTTTTGGTTCATAGGATAGGATTATCGTAGGAATAGGAATTTTATAGGAAATGAGATGGCATGTATCTCAAATCCTACGAGTAGGAATAGAAAACGAGACGTCATTTGGTTGACACCAAAGGAATTTTTCCATTGAGTCTAGGCTGATTTTTATTTTCCTACGAAATGTGGAGGATAGGAACCAATCCTATGTAGGAATAGGAATCTATTCCTATGAACCGAAGGGCTCTAAAGGAAAAAATCCTATCCTCTAGAATTCCTATGAAATTCCTCCAAACCAAAGGAGGCCTAAGAATTCTCATTAGCACTGAGGGGGTCCAGTCAGTTACTTGTACCTACTTAATTGTGCATGGTCGTCAACTTTCAGGTATACAGCATATTCTGAGCTTCTACCGATTCTGCTTGCCGGGGCAACACCATTCACCAGAGTTGATAAGATATCCCAAGAAATCGACTCGAGAAGCATGACAATAATTAATGCTTCAACTATTTCGACTCCATTTGCTTCCTTTTCATTCAGCGCAACTGCTTCTTTTGAAGTCCAAACTCCATCAAGGATAGAGGTACAGACCTGGTTCTCGTCAATGTTATGCTAGTCTCAGCTTATACTGCATTGGTTATTTCAGCTTTCCAGACATGTCATGTGGAAGAGTTAATTTGCTTCTTCAATTACAAATAGAACATTTTGTATCATTTCGCTAGTTACATTTGCTTCTCATCAATGTTATTTTAGAACACTTTGTATTATGAAATCCAGATAGCCCCTTCGTCAAACCATTTCGCTAGTTACATCTACTTGCTATTTTTAAGAAATATGGGATGCAAATTAGTAAATTAGGGAGAGACCCCTTTGTGTTGCGCTAGACTGAGATATATAGTCTAGCATGGCTGCAAGCCTTCAACTCAAGCATTCAACAGACACATTTGATACCGGTATTGCCACCTACCTGTCGTTCTCCTAGTTACTGTGCATATAGGATGATAAGCAAATCTCTCGTACCAAATATTTGAGGTGCACATCATGGTTATTAAAAGATTTCTTGGATGTTTCATCAGTTACAAGAATACAAGTTGCCCTTTACCATGTGTGTAAGCCGTCCTTGATAACATACATATGCCAAACTGACACATTACTTGTTCTCATGAAGGTCCAATTCAAAGAGGGGAGCTTCCAGCCTCCTGAGATATCATCATCGGTAAATCTACCTGAACAGATCGCCATATTCGGACAGAAGTTCAGCCTAGGGCCTGTTAAGGAGCTGCTGGAGCCTTTGCAGCGAGCATTTGCTAGCATTGCAGGGTCCATCTCTGGGCAACCACCCCTCAAGGTACCGATTCCTGGCGACAACAAGGCCAAGTCGTGGCTTTTGACAACCTACCTGGACAAAGACTTGAGGATTTCAAAAGGCGATGGAGGCGGCGTGTTTATTCTTGCCAAAGAGGGGAGCCCTTTACTAGATTAACTGTACATGTGTAATAGGTGTCAATATTCATATCTGCAAGGTTGAAAACCAGAGCTACAAGCCTACAACGGAGCATTCTTCCCCCTCTTTGATACACAATTTTCTGGTGGTTTTCTAGAGTCTGGCAGAATCAACTAAATATTGTCAGTATGGCGTCTCCATACACTTTTTGCTCCTTGGTAACTAGTGTACATTTTTTGTGTTATTAAAAAGGAATGTACACATTACTTTATCGTAAGAGTATTTTCAGCTCCGTAGCTCAGGCGACTAAACCAAAATTACCTGAGCACCATGACATGGATTGCATGCCAGATAACTCTGAATTCAATTATTGCTTCTGAGTCCGGGTTCAAACAGGATCCCTCTGATCCTCTATAGTTCAATCAAACTAAATTTTCAGAAGACATGATTTTTGAAAATTTAGTTCATTTGATTTAACTAAGGAATATGGGAGGGTACCTGAGGTTCACAAATTTGCATCGCTAGATACATTTCACACAACTCTGGGCTGTGCTTGGAACCAGAATTTCAGTACAAAAATGCAAGGGAATCAAACTCAAGCGATCAACTGCTCCTTCCATACGAGAGCTTGCTTAAGGTACATCTACATTAACAATTGAGACCAGTCACGCTTCAAATACAGAACTGAGAAAATGGCAGTACATCTACATTAACTGACACCTGTCATGCTTCAAATACAGAACTGAGAATATGGCAGCAACACAACGCTTCTCAGCAAATAAGATGTGTATCAGGCAGATATAACCATCTCCTAGAGAACATTCTAAAAAAAACAGAAGCCTGTAATCTCCACCTTTTCTCTCTAGTAGACTAGATAATTACAGAGCAGAGGCATTTCCCTGTGAAAAAAACTGTGGACGAAAATGGCGTCGCCTTGTACTGTTGTTATGGTACAACAATTCTAAGTCCTCAAGTGGTTGCCTCCTTTTATCGGTTGACTTGAAGATACAAAAACGGCAGCCCACATCGCATACATAACTCAGATCACATTTTTCGTCTGCTTACACAACAAGAAAGTTTCCTTGTAGTTGAGTTCACTCTTCATCATCATGGTTTCTGCATTAAAAACAAGGTTACCCATCACGTACAGATGCACGGGCTCAAACACATATACTGTGAGGGAAGTGGCCATCCATAATTCATTTCTGTTGTTCATGTCTAGATCACCGGAAAACATAACATCAACACTGTAGATTCAATTATATAGAAAGCATACCATCTCCAACATGATAAGCGTGCCTGTGACTAACCTTAACGGGTACCATTCAGATATGGGGAAAATAACATTGAATTATGTTATATAAATATATCCTCTTTCTCCCAACAACTTTTAGGTGTGTTATTCCTCTAACATTGATGTGTTCATGTTTAGCAAGAAACCACAAGTGCCAGCAGTCCAGCAGCAGAAGTATAAGATGTTTGGAAGTAGCGATGGAACTATTTCACTAAGCACCAATCTGTGACTCCAAATTCGAGTGAAAACACATCGGAAAATATAATCTAGCTCTTAAACAGTTTCCATAATACTTCATTTTAGTTGAAGGAGTTCCCCCCTGATTTATTAAGTAACAGTTTCCATAGTGCTAAGACACATAATGAGTGTTAACCTTTGATATTTTCTGTTCTCTTGTTCAACCAGGTGCTTTCCAAATTTAATCATTTAAGAAACCTTTATTTGCATGCAATTACAGAGAAAAAGGTGAACCTCTGTTAGTGGCGAAGAGAACTTTCATGACTAACCTCAGCATGAGAGAGACACAATGTCCTCTCCAATGCGTAGATAACGCACCATGGATTCAACACACCTAGGATACATGGTAGACCTTTCAAATATATAAATGCACTAACAGTAAATTCACAAGACAAGAATCCAACTGACAAAGCTTTGTGGTTTGCCTGCTATCATTTGAAAACTGTGTCCTGCATCCTTTTGAACACCTCATGCACAGATGAAGGATCTATATCATATCTAACACCCTCACCACCATACTGCACAAAGAGGTACTCTCTAGAGGACATTGGAGGGGGCAAAAGATCACATAACTCCACCAGATCTTGAATAGGTGGTAAGGGCATATCCCTTTGGTTCAGTGAATGATACACATCTGCCAGAAGAAGCCACACGAGGTCAGCATCCATACAGGCAAGTCCAGTCAGTGCCCTTATAGCAGCTTCTCGCAGACCTATCAAACCACTATAAGCAATCCCTACCACAAGGCCACAGATCTTCTTCAACACACTTTCCAATGCAATAGCACTCCTTTTGTGGGAAGATATTTCAGTGATCATGTCCAAGACTGCAATCTGAATCTTTTGGCTGGATATCTCAGCCATAGGTTCCTCTGAGGTAAGTGAGGTATTCCTATATGGTAAAATAATTGCTTTTTCATCCATTGATGACAGTGTTTTCCGTCGGAATGGAGACAAGGCCAGCAACCTCCAAATAATGTATCCATCCTTATGAAACCGGCGTACAAAAAAATTACCACCAGATATTTGAATGGTTCTGCCTAAAACTTCTGTGCATCTTCTGACAATAGGCTGCAAAAACCTTATTCCAGTGAGAGTAGATATCATATATAACTCACATATTTTACAGTAAGACTGGAAACAGAGAAACGGGTAACTGAAATTTATCCAGTCTAGCAGCTCATAGACTCAATATTATCGTGCCAAAAGTAAATTTGAAATCTAAGTAGGTGATCAGAGATTCCATATCCAAGCCAACAAATTCTGTACTACTCCCTCCGTTCCCAAATATAAGTCTTTCTAGAGATTCCAACAAGTGACTACATACGGAGTAAAATGAGTGGATCTACACTCTAAAATATGTCCACATACATCCGTATGTTGTATTCCATTTGAAATGTCTAAAAAGACTTATATTTAGGAACGGAGGGAGTAGGTACTAAACGTACAAACCAATATTGCAGATTATTTCATGCAGTGAATTGGAATTTTATGTTTTGGTCAGTTGGAGAGCATATGTTCCATGACTACCAAATTGTAGATGAACTCTAGCATTCAATGAAGGCAAAAAAAAGAGGTAATGTTGCTCTAAGTTAAATGGGTGCAAGTACAACATCATTCATTGAACTGGGGTGATGTTCGGGCCATATTGTTCACGTATGTAAATAATATGAACTATTCATCTGCATTAAGAATCAACACATATCCTCTGGAGCACAGATAAAAAATCTGGTGGCACATGTTCTTCAGAATATAGTCGTGGTCAGTTTTACTTCAAAAGCAAAGTTGATCTCATAGAGGAGTGGGATTATAGATGGACCAACCAAAATACAGCAGGTCATCAAACAGGATACAAAAAGAGTAGGTGTCACTTCAGAAGAGAGGTTACTGGATGATGACAAGTAACATGTGCAATATTGGAATGAAATTTGGGTTTGATCATATTCACACTTAATATTTGGATTCCAAAGTAGCTGTAGGAAGCCCTTTGGATCCAAGAACGCAAATGGTACAAGAAGATGCTGAACTTAGATGTGACACGGGCAACCACAACGCGCTATATCTGATTCTAGTCAGCAGAATATGTGGCTCATTGATTGGATGATGTGTAGAAGTACACCATGATTTCATGATGGTGAGAAATGAAATATTACCACTGAAGTGTGATATAATTTAGGAAGCTAAAAGGTAAACATTTCATGTAAGCATTTATTCTAGAAAACCAAAGAAGCAAGTACCAAGAGAACAGTAATTTACACGATGCAAAAATATCAGATGTGAAGAAACTGCACCATTGAGATCTTGTTCTTAAGACAGATAACCAGGTATGGCCATAGTTTGTTCATAGCTGGGAGTAGTCTATTCTCGTCAACATCTTCAGCAGTGTCCATATCATCAAGAAGTTCATCCAAGGACAATTGCTGAACTGCCTCCTTGATAACAGCTTTGATTTCAATTTCACACTTATACGCGTCCTCAACCTTGGCAATAGATACAACAGCATTCTGCAGATGGCAAAGAACAATTTTACTGTGACAAGAAATGCCAGAGAACTTAATTGTCAGGATGAAGTAACCGGTGTTTGTCAATGAATGGCTGAAATTTTTACTTTATTCAACATTAAGTCACAACAGAATGATATCTAAGAGCTATGCTGCCAAGTAAAGCAAGGTATCAGGTTTGCTAAAGCTGTTAAATGGGGTGATGTAATAGCTTAGTTAGTACTATTAACACCGAAAGGAAATGAAAACAGCCATATGCGACATACAAGTACACAACCACATTATAGGAAACCTCCTCCCCGGTTTTATACTGTAGAATTTGCATTCCTCGAGATACAGAATAGACAATAGCTAGCTCAAGTTATTGTACCAGACAGAAGACCAGTATGAAGGATGCCAAAAGATGGCCAAAAGCTATTGCCAAAACAAAATGGTCAGCAAAGCAGGTAAAATAAAGAAACCTATAAATGACCCCGCAAGTGAAATATCCTATGAAATGGGATTAGAACTTGCGCTTTATCACAATGCACTGTTGCATAATTAGCAGACAGAAAGAAATACCTCCACGATGTCTAGGGCCACAAGACATGCTGCTTCCTTGGTTGAGGAGAGAAGTGGGGTGGCAGCTGATAAGCAAGACCCAGCCAGAGATGCAACTATTCTCCTGTATTTTCTCATATCATTTAGATTGCAAAGTAAATCCTCCCAATATTCCAAGCTCAGAAAATCAGGCTGGGGATCAACATCCATTGTACCTGATGCAATCACAAAACAGGTTATGAGAAAGCAACTATGTGAATAAGACTTCATGAATAAATGAACTCTAAAACTGGGTCCTGTCGAGCATTACCAGGCATTACGCTGGTTTCTCTTCTCTTCTCTATCAAACTTTCAACTGCTTGATGCTCTGATCTGACCTTCACAGAAAATGATTGCACCTCATCTGGTAAGCTAATAGATTCATGAGTACATGCCTTGGCGATCTCAAAGACTGCCTAGAGAAACCCAAAAAATAAAGAAAGGAAGAACTTGCTCAGTGAAACATGTATTAGTGCACAAGCAAAACATGACCAGAGAAAGAGATGAATAACAGGTAGGTGGTCCAGAATTCTGAATGCACCAATGAGCACAACATTAATACAAGAGAATCAGAGACAAATCAACAATTGGGCTTTAATTGTACAGAGTTCTGTACAAAATGTGTAGACTTCACCAGTTCAAACACATGTGCATATATTTTATCAGAAGAAGAAAAAACATAGAGATGTCGTTTTCCAACTAATTTCACCACTTGGATGCTAATACAGACAAAATAGCACTACTAGTCGCTTTGTACCACACTTTATTTGACCATTGAACCACGATCACCTCATAACAAATTAGATGGTAGGCCAATCAGAACAGACAATGTATCTATCTATGTACTATTGTCACTGCACTCTTAGCTTGCATACTCAATAATCAACATGGCACAAACCATAGGTAGACTATCAAACCCTCATCCAAGATATAAGACAGGCGCGAAAGCTATGTGCCTATGTCTGTTCATTGACCCGCTGGGTCAAAACAGTGCGCAAAACCAGGCCAGTGCCAAAAGACACCATCATCTGCACAGATCAACTGCATGCACTGCGTGCACTGTTTGAACGGGTTTGGAAAACCGTTGATGAATAGCCTTAACAGATATACAATAAAACCTTGCCAATAGCACGTGATAGTTAAAATGGTAAAACCAGTAACTGAAATTTGAAATCCCAGCCAGCACCATGCACACACGCTATAAGTGAATGCCCATTTAGTAGAACAATCGAGCGGCCATCACATGATACCAAATTTTGTAATTGTATATCATAATACCTTCAGAAATGGAACAGTTAGATGGGGATGATCATGCCTACCAAGAACCTCCAGCTCTGAAGAAACTGCCCGCATCTGTAAATATTACATGTATTGCAATAAAAATTAACATATGAAACTGGCTTCAAAACTTCAAAAATAATCATGTTTCGTTTTGGACAAAGGGCATCATTTGTCCTTTACTTCCTCATGCATCATCATATCCTCTTGGTATAATAAAAAAAGGGAAGTGATCTCAGAAGGGTAAGTGCTCGAACTTCGAAAGCCATAAAGTGCAATTGGTTTGACTAATTGGCAACTGATGCTTTACAAGGCAGCTTGTTATATGAGGGTACAAAAGCACTTCACCATGTAAAAAGATGAAATGGGGAAGATTAATAACCATCCCTATCATACCGGTTCTTCCAAAAATGGTAAAATGTCACGAGAAGCACCAATGTAACACAGCATGGAAGCAAGAATATCAGGGACGTGGGGGTTGAGGTCTAGATGGCGCAATTGTCTGCAAAGAGAGTCGACAATGTAATCTGCATTCGCCACAACGAATTGGCCAACCTGCACAGGAAGAAAAACATAAACGCTAATTCCAATTATGACAGTAAAAGAATTTTACATGAACTACAGTCATCAATTACCGTAGAGTAACCACCAGCGGCAGCAAGTGTTCTTAAGACAGCATCTGACGCAATTCTAATTTGTGCACTTGAGCTGATAAGTTTCCGGAGTAGAAGATAAAGTGAAGAGTGCATAAACCCACTCTGTGCAAAATCTTGACCAAGAATAATACCAAAGACCCCAATCCCGTCAAGCATTACCTGATGGAGAAGAACAAAAGTTGAAATACAGTTAAAACTGGAACAAGAAAAAAAATACTTTAAAAAACTATTGAAGAATTGCAGCAATGCATACTTACTTGTTGTAGTGCAGTTGTATCACGGAAGAAATGCATTGGAACATTAAGTTCTGCTAGGCATAGCTCAGAGTTCTGTTCTGTTGGAAGATCCCACACTTCCGGACACATATACTCATGTAGTATACTACCAATACAGTGAATAATATCGTCTTTAGTGTCCATTCGCTCACTTATCTTCCAAACTTCTCTTACTCCGCTATTTAGACCACTTGAAGTTAAGTGGTCATTTTGACCAGGTACCCTTACCACTTGTGCTGAACTCTTGTTGAATAATTGCAAACACACAGAGAGAGACTGATCTGACAGACCATATATGAGCTCATTGAGCATGCAAACAGCAGAGCTTGCCTGGCGCAGTTTTTGTCCAGAATCACTCTTCATGTACCACCTCTGCACACCATATCTGTGAGTGTCTTCAGCGCGCAGCTCAGTGCTTAACCTCCGGAACTGATTGAGTAGAATATCAACAAAAACAGATAAAGATGCACTGGTTCCTTGCCCTATCATCATCACAAGCAACAGAACATAACAGGTCAAAATTTCAGTGTAATAAATTGCATCGCTGTAAAAGGCAACAAACAGGACAGCTCCAAAATCATAAGTATGGCAAAAGCATTCAAAGTAGTTGACAAATTACCTGAAACTGTTGAAAGACCAACCAGCCTTATGATTCCTGCCAGAGCGGAGTATAGCCTCTGGCTACTTGCATGAACAAACCATGAAGGTACATGGGGGAGCTCATATTCAACTGTACCATTTATTGCATTTGGCAAACCATTGTCCCCAATAACAGATATTTTTGGGCCTGCAGATGAAGACGTTGCATACTGAGAGTGAGAACTGTGACTTGCATCATTAACATAGGCTCCATTCTTTAACTCAGCAACTGAATACAGATATCCAACAGATAGTGGCTTTGATACAATCAGCTTGTCCATGGAACCAGAAAACTGTGAGCTATGACTAATGCATAAACCCAAACAATCGAAGAAGCGAGCAGCAACAACCTGCCAGTGCAATAAAAATCAAGTCAAAAGTCAACTGAAGAGTTGTTGATCTAAAGAAAGGAATTGTAAGTTACTTACAGGAGAGCGATGAAGGTGATTTATCAGAAACTGAGGGCCGGCATAGAAAGTTAGAGCCAACAGTTTCCTGGCATGAGAAAGGGCAGTGATCTCCTCGCTTCCAAGTACCACTTGCGGTAACTTTTCAAGCAGCCTGTCTTACATGCAAAAAAGTTGAGAACTTTCTCACAATGTAAACTGTGTTGTTTCAAGAAAAAATAACACAAACCTGGTAAATATATCAGAAACCTCATTTCCTGATAGAAAATGTTGACCCTTCAAGAAAAGATAATCAAGAGAATCTTGTGCAGCCTCAGACACAGTTGCCGCATCATCACATGCTAGAACACATAAGCACTCCTGCAATTAACGATGTGGAGTTAGAAGTTAATAGAGCTTCCAGCCAAGTATGTGGAGATGCTGGCTGAGCCAAAGATTTTCCTCTTTCCTTTTTGCAGGATGGCTGGGCCAAAAGTATGAATGCATAGTGAATGAATTTCAAAGCATAAAAGACATGCTGCATATTGATGGCAAAGTTGTAGACCATGTGAGCAACTGCATAACTAACATTTTCTTCTGCTTTCCACAAGTCGAAAAATAAGAATTTACAAACTTACCACAAGTAACATCTTGCTTCTCATTAATGTGAGGCTGCAACTAGACAACAGCCCCCTTACACCAATAACCACCGACCTCCTTACTTTCTCAGATGAGTGAACAGAAAGCTGCAAGAAGGATAGAGTATTAAAATGACTTAGAAGGATGCTAATTTATAAAATAACGCGCAGTGGGGAGGGAGGTAAATATACATGTGGAAATGTCTCCGTAAACAATTTGCCAACATTAGTTGCTGTTTCCTCGAGCCATTTTCTTGTGCGTTTTACATGCAGTGCTCTTCTATCAGCAGAGTTATTACTGACATCAGAGGTAGTGTCTTCTGTAGTTTCAGAATTGCCTGTCTGTTCAGAAAACGTTTTGGTTGGCAACTGGCGAAGCTTCAGCAATACATGGTCACTAGAACCACTGCCACCAGAACATTGGGCAGAACTACTGTCACTAGGAATATCAAGTGCACTGAAATTTTCCTTGTCACATAGGACTATCATCAAAGCGTCAGTCAATCCAAGAATGGCTTGCTCAATGCTCAAAGCACTCCCAGCAGCGCCGCTAATCATTGTCTTAGATGTGTAGAGAAGCTTTCCAAGACGACTGACGATACCAGGAAGGAAAAAGGCAAGTGCATCAGCAGAACCTACCTAAACAACAAAGACAACTTTTACTAAATTGTGAACATAATTAAGAAAAATCTCACCAGAAGCAACGCTCAAAATAATTAAAGACGATTCAACCATGCTTCTATGCAAAGAGGAATCATGCCTACAGGAAAGATACAGGTATGCCAAACGTAAAGATGACACCAACTTTTATTGTTGCAATCAGAGTACCGCTGGCCGCTCGGTATTTAAATCATCTAGGATATTTAAGTATCTCTTGTATATCCCATTCCTTTTTGCTTCAAATGAGTAAAAATCATTACCTGGAGTAATATGTCAATGCGACAGCTAACCATGTAACATTTCCTCATTTCTTGTAATTTTATCTTTTTATGAAATAATGTTTTTGTCGCGGGTCTTTTTTGGAGGTGAGGGGAGGGGGGTTAAATACTAGCAAGGCAGAGTTTTAGTTAATAAACGATTAAGAATTTTTGACTGAAGATAGTAGAAGCATCTCATCTAGCAAGCTACTGCTGTCACACAGAACATCTCACCTTGGCAATAAGAACACGCAATGCGAGCAATGATTCCTTTCTAACACCTGCGCTGCCACGGTGACCTCTTGATGCCTCAAATTCTGATGACTTCCATATGAAATGAACCAAATTAGTTCCATCTTACTAACACATGGTTATTACATAACATGTGTGCACAAATAATAGAATAGTTTTTGTGGGAAAATAAAGAATAACTGGGTGGCAAAGG
Organism: Triticum aestivum; assembly: GCF_018294505.1. NCBI lineage: Eukaryota > Viridiplantae > Streptophyta > Magnoliopsida > Poales > Poaceae > Triticum > Triticum aestivum. Next base: position 352,298,899 of record NC_057794.1, read on the forward strand.
CACTATATAAACAAAAAGAAAAGTAACAGCAAAAAGAAGTGTGTCCATACATATGTTCAGGAATAAACACTATACCTGTAGAAGAAGTGAGAGCCAATGTCCGACAGCAGGTGAAGCATTTTCTGATCGGAGGAATGCAAGCAAGCACTCCTCTGGTTTTGCAGAATGCTTTGGGTGAACCACACTACCAATTTCCGAACTTAGAATGATTGGGCTCGTAGGTAATACAGTTGCTTGATTACACGAACAGGACTTATCCGAGCATGATTGCAGCTGCAGAATCATGGCTCTGAAGCATCTTATGATGCCTAGGCGGAATTCTTCAGAAGCCTCCGAAGGTGAAAGTATTGCCCCAGATGTCAACTTTTTCAGCAACGCGACCATCTAGCATGCCAAACAAAACTATATAACATGTGTGAAAAACTTGGTAGATTCACCAACAGAAAATAACCCACATGATCTACTCAATGTGTGCTTAAAAGTGTGGAGATGCTTTGTACCATATGGCTATAGTTAGTAGTTCAGAAATAAATTTCTAAAATCAAGTTCTAGTAAGCAGCTACTTAACACGTTCTAGTTAGGTTGCTAGAGACTAGACTACACTGCAGAATCATGGGTTAGCGGAATTAATCACCTGATTGAGCGAGGTGAGGCGGCACTTGGTGAGGAGCAACTCAAGGCAAGCAAGCCCGCCTTCGGCGATGGCATCGGTGATGACAAGCTCCCCGACACCCTGCCCCGCTGCCTTGCCTTCCTTCCTGCACTGCACCGCTGCATCTAGGAGCATGAGCAATGGAAACGCCGTATAGCTAGATAGAAGGACAGGGCACCGAGATTAGATCACAAATCAAAGACACACGCATACAATATAAGGAGAGCATATTTTCCTCAAGCAGCGGGGCGTACGGGGGAAGAGGAGCGGGCGTATACGTACTCGAAGCAGGGCTGCAAGGCGGGGGCAGGGACGGAGCGGAAGAAGGCGCCCATGGCGCGGAGGGAGGAGGCGGCGGCGGAATTGGAGGCGGGGGAGCGGCTGCGGAGGACGTCCAGGAGGGCGATGGTGTGGGGCTTGAGCTGGGCGAAAACGGCGGCTAGGGTTTCGTCGGAGGCCGCCGCCGCGGCCTCCATCCCGGCGGGCGGCGACGTTGTGGAAGCGCTCCTTGATGGGGTGCACTGGCGGGCGTGTGCGCTTCCGGTCGCTGCTCGGAAAGAGACGGAGAGGGGGGAGGGAGAGGGGGGAGGGAGAGGGTTTGCGAGCCGTCGTCGTGGGGTTTTTCTGGAAGCGGAGCTCGAGAAGACGAGCACCCAGGACGAACAGCTAAATTTTGCCAAATTTCACATGTTTTGGCCACTAATTGTGAGATTAACCCATTTGAATATCATAACACTTTATGTTTTCATATATTTTCTACTACCAAGGGAGGATGGGGCACAGCAGAATCATAGGCATACATAACCTAGACTGCATCGCTGAAGATATTGCGATTTTCTTCAATGTGCGAGAGTGATTCGTTTGAAATTGTTCATGTTATCCTACACCCTGCAGAATACCGAGTTTCGCATGTGAAGTATGGTGAGTTTTTTCTGACAGGATGATTGTTTATAACTATACTATTATATGGTATATGAGTTTTAAGCTTTTGAACTTCAAGGTAACAAAAAAGTGGTCCGTTGTTAGGGTTCATCAAATGATTTAATATTATGGATTTGCACTACTAATTTCTAGAATCATCGCTACGTGTCAATGTTGGAAAAGTTCACTTGTATGTGTATCCATTTATGCGTGTAGCTAGTCACGACACACGCACTGACGGACAGTTTGTGAACATTTGTGGTATGTGCACTGATCTCATCAACTAGAGTTGGAAACTCTTAGTGAAACTTTTTTAAGCTGGCTGTAGAGCAAGATACTCATTCTAAATATGTGAAGCCTTACATACAAAATAGAACAGCTGCAGCAGTAGACTCAATAAAGCCAGACATGCAAAGTATTGTGTTTGAAGGAAGCAAGATTTGCATCCATCAATTGAACCTTGCACGAGTTGTGCACGTACCCGCCTACTAGTAAATCACTGCGTGAAAAGATAACGTAACCGCACATGAGAACATTATATTGACCTCATTATGCTTTTGTATGGAGGACTAGGGTAGTTTGCCTAGAACATCATATTGACTTCATGTTAGTGTCAAGGTAATGGTGTTGTTTTTCAGGCACTATGTGGTGGTGGTGTGGCAAACAGCTAATCACTTCGATGGCGAATGACCAAGCCTCAGGGGTTGGGGTAATGTTCCCCTTGGGTGTTTTCGCAGCAGAGACGAGGTTGTGCCCCCCTTTTCTCCATCTAGGTGTCCCCCTAGCACGACATATTGCAGTATGGTGGTTCATGCTCCCTCTTCTTTGCAACGACACTCTCTCTATCGTCGGTGCGAAGCTGGCGGGAGGTTTTATTTAGGCAATGATATAGTTATGTGCAAATTTGTCTTAAAAGTGACAATGTTGTAATTTGTTTGAAATATGAGTAGGCCCGTGAAATACACTGGAAAAAGCATCTCGTAGGGTGGGAAAACGAAATGGGTCATTCACATTTCAGCCATTAACTCAAATCCGCTACTTAGATATACCCCTATTTTTCAATTGTGCTCAAATATGCCCCTCATTCTTTAGGTGTCCTTGCAGGAATGCCCTTCCGTGTCATTTCCGTCTAGTCAAAGACATTGACTGTGATCTTTGTCCAAAATGCCCCTGGTAACGGCAACCAGCAATCGGGTAAAATTGAAACTCATTAATTTGTGCCACTCATGCGTGGGCCCTTTCGTTAAAAAGAGAAAAGTAAAAAAAAACTATCTCCCTACTCTTTTGTTATAGTTGGTGGGACCCACTCACTTGCACTCCTAGTGAGTGTACGGCTCCCTACAAAAGAAGAGAAGACTCACCTAAAAGGAGAAGCAAAAGAGAGGAATCACCACCAAGAGAGAGAAGGAGTAGAGATGATCGTTATGAATGAAGACCCTCTCGCAGAAACAAGGATTCGGAAAGGAAGGACAAGTCATCAAAGAGCTACACAAGACAAAGACATCAAGCTCATGTTGGTGAATGGGTATCTGGCTCCGACTCCGACAACTACTCCGAGAGAAGTTATCAATCCGACTTCGAATATACTCAAGATGAAGGTGTTGCCGGTCTTGCACTTGTGCCATCCAACTCCTACGACATATTTGACTCACCAAATGAAGGGATTGGAAGATGCTTCATGGCTAAAGGCCCCAAGGTATCACACCCTGAGTATGTTGATTTCAATAGTGACGAAGATGATTTGCTAGGTGATGATGATTTAGTTGTTGACAACTCTAGTGATGAAAACTATGATGACATTTCTATTAATCATGCTAACCAAGATGAAACGAATGACAATGATAAGAAGGAGATTGAGCGTCTAACTAAAGAACTAAACACTCTTAAGTTAGCTCATGAAACTACCTTAGAGGATCATCGAGAGCTCTTAAAGACTCATGAGAAGCTACGCTTTGAGAAGCTCAATCTAGAGCAAGAGCATGGGTTCTTGAAAGCAATCAATGATGATCTTCGTAAGAAAATTTCTTCTTACATTGCCAAGCGTTTACTCTTGTCTACTTACACGCCACAAGTAAAATCTAGCAACAAGAGCAAGAAAGATTCTTCTTCTAGTAGTAACAATAATCATGTTAAATCCAATATTGTTGCTTCTAGTAGTTCTCTTGATTCCACTAATGATTCTATTAGCCAAGTTACACTTGAGTAAGAAAATAGCTTATTGAAGGGAATTATAGAGAAAGGTGTTTACAAGAGCCTTGCTGTAAGTAAGCAATTTGAGGAAATTGTACACAAGCAAGGAAGGCACCGGAAGAATCAAGGTGTTGGTTTTGAATGCAAGTTCAATGCCATTCGAGTTGAGTGGGAAGAAGATCAATACCCCAAGACGAAGTTTGTTACTCAACAAGAGAAGTATGATCCCACTTCTTTCAAGGGAACACAAGCTCAAGATGATCTTCCACCACAAGACCACAAGCTAAAAGGCAAGTACAAGCTTCAAGAAGAGATCGATTCATTTGAAGAAGCTCCAAAGGCCTTGGTCAAGTGGGTTCCCAAGACTACATCAAGTTCTACTTCATCAAGTACGACTACAACTCCAAGGATGCCCATCAAGATGATGTGGATCCCAAAGAAGAAGAACTAGAGAGTTCTTGAGGGTGACTCCGCCAACATACTTCACTCATATTCATTTTGGCAAGGACAAGTGCAATCAACTTTGACATCTTGCACTAGTTCAAGGAGTCACAAACCCTCTTGTTGCTAAGACAAGGAACAAGGCAACCTAATGCTTTCATGGACAACATCATATGTGTATTTCACTATATGTCTATGGATATCCTTGTATGTTCCTTGTGGGACTAACCCATGTAGGTATTGAAAGTGCAATTCACTCCAATGGATTTCTCCAAATGATCTACATCAACATTGAGTATCTACATCTTCAACACCTACATGAAGTCATCATCGACAAAACCCAAGTTTAGTTCATCCCTCTTAGGGGGGATATCACATCTAGGGGGAGCTTTGCTCGAAGAATTGAGCTAAAGCAACTATAAAGGTGTGAACACAACAATGCTTTATGTAAAAGTGGTAACCCCACTTGTGCTTAAACGATGACCTACAATCAAATGTTCTCATTTGACTCCTCAGTCAATATACTCATATATAGATGACCTAGTAATCACCAATTGCTTGATAGATGATGGAGTGTTTGTGCATGCTTTTCCACATATTTCATTTGCTATCTTATTGTGTGATCATGTTGGTTGCATATTTTTTCCCATTCAAGGACATCCATTTGTTGCTTTGATTGTTTGGCTTTTCTTTTTGCCAAATGGATGGACAAGAATGCCTAAGTACTCCCTCTAGCTATCTATGCTTTTCTCGTCTCAAACTCTATTCATGCTACATCACAAAGTTTGATCAAGTTGATTTCGGACCCTTCGGGTGAGGAGCACTCGGAGCCACCGATCCGTCAAGGGCTTAAACTTCCAAAACCTCTTAATGGTTCGCGGTCTGACCGATTTATTCCTTTCGATCCCACCGAAATCATTGATTTGATCTAGGTTTTCACCTCAGTGCAATCGATTATAACAGTTCGGTCTCACCGAGTTGCAGTAACCGCTTGCAATTCTGCATCTCGGTGCCACCGAGTCTTTCCACTCGGTCACACTGACAGTGACTGGGTATATATATGCCGAGGGTTGAATTTTGGAAATCCCTTCAAACTCCCAACCGCGCCTACCCAGCTCTGTCGCTCCTCCTGGTCTCCAGATCGTCTCCGTCGTCGCCAACGCCCCCTGCCGCTGGTCTTCGCCTCCGTCAATGGGAATCTACTCCGCCATTGTCGCCGTAGCAAGTTCGTCATCGAGTTAGGGTACAGACTCGATCTCTTTGTGTATTCTTTAACTCCGATTCCTGCACAAAGATTAATGTCATGTTTCTAGCCACGATTGAGATCAATCTATCCACCTAAAACTTCCTCTAGAATAGATTTGATACTAAAACTTAGAGGTTTCCGCCGAACTCATCTCGGACCAACTGATCTGAAGATACCGGTCTCACCGATTGCACATGTACTACTCGGTCTGACTGAAGTGTACAAATCGGTGTGACCAAGTTCACATTCTCTGTGAAACCCTAGCATCTCGGAGTCACCAAACTGCATTTGGGTCTGACCGGAACTGTATGTTTAGACTCTAAAGCTGCTACGGTGTCACCGAGTTTGTCATATCGGTACCTCCAAAATGCTTTCCGTAGAAATCTAAAATTAAGTTTTTGTCTCAACTTTTTGAAAAATCAGTTGTGCTCTCTGATGCTCATCCACTCTACCTATACCTATCTATTCAGAGGGACAGTTTCAACCATGTCATACAACAGTGATAGTCAAAAAAGGTCAGAGGAGTAGGTGAATCTCAATGAGGGCACTAGTCCCTCAAGCAGCTATGATGATGGAAGCAGAAACACACCAAGCAATTTGCCTAAGGCTGCTACTAGGCAAAGGAAGAAGAGAACCTCAAATTCTGAAGACGATGACTATGTTGCATATGAGGAAGTGACCTCAAAGAAGAAAGTGCTCAAGAAAGAGCAAGCTACTGCTGCTACCATCAAGCCTGGTATGCACAAGAAGGCACCTTCCCAGAGGAAGCACATGTCTAAAGCCAGAGCCTCCACTCTAGAAACCATGCAACCTGGAGAGGAAGAGCTACTGAAGGAAAGAAAAGAAAGGAAAGGGTCAAGAAGACTATGGCTGCTTCATCTAAGCCCAAGACAACTCCCAAGCCATCTGCTCAAGCTCCAAAACCAACTGCACCCAAGAGATCCACCAGAAACATCTCAGTTGCAGAGAAGAACAAGGCCCCAGTGCCTGAGATACAAGAGGATGGAGAGCCCCAAGTGCTCAAAAAGTTGAAGCCAAAGATTCCAGATCATGATGACAATCATCCAGTGGCTGAGAATATGAAGTTGAGAAAGGATCCAGGTCTCAGACTTTGGAGACAGTTTGATCCATATGCTGCAAGAAGAAGGACTGATGTGGACTATAGATTTCACACCAAGAAGCATCAAGATTTCTATGAGACAGTTCTATTGTACAAGAAGCCCATAATAAGTGACATGAGATGGGTTGATTGGGAATTCATTGATGACAATGAGGATTACTTTTCAGGAGTTCATGAGAGTTTCAGAATGAACAGAGTTGACACTTTTGTTGGTCAAAAGCTGACAAAGTGGAATGATGAAATGGTCATGTAATTCTATTCAACCGCCCATTTCTACCCACATGGCAAGATAGTCTGGATGACTGGAAGCACAAGATATCAATCATCAATTATGGAGTGGGCCAAGTTGATCAATGCCCCTGAAGAAGGTAAAGATGACACAGATGTGTATGCCAAGCCAAGAAAGGGACACAACTCCATGGCTCACATGTACAAGGAAATTCCTGATGATGCCTTAGAGACTCACAAGTTCGGATCAATCTATTATCTGCTGTCAGGACTGACCACTATAAACACTATATTGAGGCACACTCTGCTTCCCAAGTCAGGAGATCATAGGATGATCCATGGTCATTATATCAACCTACTTCACATGTTTGATGTGCCATATAAGTTCAAGGTGATGCCCTTGATTGTTGAAACTATCAAGAGAACTGCTGATGACCAAAAGAGATCATGTGGATATGCCCCCCACATTCAGATGCTCATCAACTCCAAGATGGGGACAAGGACATATCTACTAGACAAAGAGCATCTTCCCTTGAGGCTAGACTTTGAGGGCAACATGGTTGTCATGGATGCATCACATCCTACTTCTGTAGATGCTCATGAGAAGCGAGAGAAAGCAAAGGCAGCAAAGACTTCCACAATGCCAGATGCTTCAATTGTCAATCTCAAGACCAAGCAAGATCAGCTCACTATCTGCTTGAGGCAACAGTGAGAATATAGAAAAGACTAACCACCCTGACTCGAAATCAAGAGAGCCTTGAGAGGATCTTTGAGACAAAGCTTCATGATCTAGATGTGAAGGTCACCGTCAGCCCACGGTTGAGAAGCTACAGGAAGAGATTGAGGACATGAGTGACAGACCAACTACCAACACTTTTCAGCGTGTGCCAAGGGCACAAAGGTCTGTAGTTGTGCCAGTTGTCAGTGATACGAGGACTACCACTTCAGCACCTGCAGCAACTGCCCCAGTTATTCCTCCAGTTGCAACTCCTCCAGCTCCTTAGACATCATCAGAAGGTTTTGTAGACAGACTCCTCTCCACGCCATGTTCGCACACCGGAGCTCCTGAAGATCATTCCTAAAGTGTCGCGTAGCACTATGCATTTTCAAGCTTTTTGGTAACTTGTTGCCAAAGGGGGAGAAAGTGTATAGATCATTAGGCTTCAAGAGAGAGAGAGAGAGAGCGTTTTGCCCTTTTGTTGCTTCTCTTGCTACTTGTTGTTTGACCGTTTGCTTGCTACAATATTTGTGTTTGTGCTTGTGTATGAGATACTCTTATGATCATGTGTTTGATCATTATGCTTTAATGCATGCTTGAAAGATGTTATCTTAATACTTGTGTATAATCAATCATGTTTCCCTTGGTGATGAGTGCATGTTCTTTATATTCTATCATTTTGAGTGCTCCACGAAGATGTATGTGACATGGAAGAGTTGACCTATGATCCTAATCGATTGTGCATTTGCATTCGAAAGCAAATTTTAAATAATGCACAAATTTAGGGGGAGCTCTTGCTTATCACATACTTATCAAAGCGATGATGTATTTCATTCATATTATTGTTTGTCGAAGCTTTGATCTATATCTTGTCATTAATTACCAAAAAGGGGGAGATTGAAAGTGCAACTAATCCCCGGGTGGTTTTGGTAATTCATAACAACATATAGATCATTAAATTAATATCCATTTAAGTTAAATATTTCAGAAAGTTCAATGATTGGCATGGCATGGACTAGAGATGTGAACCCCTCAAAATGCTAAGGACAAAGATTGGCAAAGGCTCAAGACTCTTCATTTCTATTTCAGTGATCCAAGATCACATTGAGTCCATAGGAAAAGCCAATACTATTAAAAGGGGATGAGGTGTTGCTTAATGGTCTACTTGCTCAAAATGCTTAGTGATATGCTCGAAAGCCCTCAACCACTTTCTCAAATCCAAATATGTCCTAAACCTAAAGTCAAACTCGGCCCCACCGATTTGATCTATCCGGCGCCATCGAGTTCCTTTGACATAGCCACTGCCAGAAACCCTAATCGGTTCGATCTCACTGATAGGTATCTCCATCTCACCGAGATGGCAATGCAAACTCTCTATTTCCCTTCGTAACGTTTCGGTCTCACCAGAATGAGCGGTCGGTCCCACCAAGTTCGCAATGCAAACTCTTTGTTTCCCTTCGTAACGTTTCAGTCTTACTGAAATGAGCGATCGGTCCCATCGAGTTTGCCTGACAAACTCTCTGTTTGCTCATTGCTGAAATCGGTCTACCGAGTTCATGCAATTGGTCATACCGAGATGAGGTTTTGCCCTAACCCTAGCACACCGGTCCCACCAAGTTGATCATGTCGGTCCCACCGAGATTCCTAATGTTCACATTTTGAATTGAACCGGTCTCACCCAGTTTACCTATTCAGTCTGACCGAGTTGGTTCAAATGTGTGTAACGGTTGGATTTTGTAGAGGCTATATATACCCCTCCACCCCTTCTCTATTCAAGAGAGAACCATCAGAACGTGCCTCTACCTCCACTACACATTTTCTGAGAAAGAACCACCTACTCATGTGTTGAGACCAAGACATTCCAATCCAACCACAAGAATCTTGATCTCTAGCCTTCCCCAAGCTGCTTTCCACTCAAATCATCTTTCCACCATAGCCAAATCTGTGTGAGAGAGTTGAGTGTTGGGTAGACTATCATTTGAAGCACAAGAGCAAGGAGTTCATCATCATCACACCATCTATTACCTTTTGGAGAGTGGTGTCTCCTAGATTGGTTAGGTGTCACTTGGGAGCCTCCGACAGGATTTTGGAGTTAAACCAATGAGTTTGTAAGGGCAAGGAGATCGCCTACTTCGTGAAGATCTACCCAAGTGAGGTAAGTCCTTTGTGGGCGATGGCATGGTGGGATAGACAAGGTTGCTTCTTTGTGGACCCTTCGTGGGTGGAGCCCTCCATGGACTCACGCAACCGTTACCCTTCGTGGGTTGAAGTCTCCATCAACGTGGACGTACGGTAGCACCACCTATCGGAACCACGCCAAAAATCTCCGTGTCTACATTGTGTTTGCCTTCTCCAAACCCTTCCCTTTACCTTCATATGCAATGTTTTACTTTCCGCTGCTACACTCTTAGAATTGCATGTGTAGGTTGATTGCTTGACTTGTGCTAAGTTGCTAAAATCTGCCAAGACTTAAAATTGGGAAAAGGCTAGATTTTTATTTGGTCAAGTAGTCTAATCACCCCCTCTAGACCTACTTTCGATCCTACAATTATCTTAATTATCGAGGCAACCCCACGCGATAGATAGGTCCTGCGGTAGGACAACTGATTCTTGATGTAGGACTCGTGATGCTCAAGATGTTATTTCAACACATCCCCCACTTCGATCCTAACAAGCACATCTCTATGGGTGACTTCCAGTGCACAATTAATATCTTATTTGATCCTAGTGCAAATACAATGTTGTAATCATAAGACCTCGTACCTGTACGTCTTTTTATTATAAGTGTTTGAATTACTATTTGCTTGCTGATTCGGTTAAAAGCTGGGTTTGACACTTTGACAAAAGCTTGCTAAAGACCATTGCTACTTGTAATCTGCGTTGGTATTTCCCCGAAGAGGAGGGGATGATGCAGCACAACAGAGGTAAGTATTTCCCTCGGTTATGAAACCAAGGTTATCAATCCAGTAGGAGAACCAAGCAACACTATAACAACACCTACACACAAACAACAAATACTTGCAACCCAACGCGTAAAGGGGTTGTCAATCCCTCAACGGTATTGAGATAGATTAAATTGTATGAGAGTTGATAAATAGATCTACCTAAAACACAAAAGAAAATTGTAGCAAGGTATTTTTGGTTTTAATATGATATGAATAGACCCGGGGCCCTAGTTTACACTATAGGCTTCTCTCAAGAAAATAGCATACGGTGGGTAAACAAATTACTGTTGGGCAATTGATAGAAAAGCAAATAATTATGACGATATCCAAGGCAATGATCATGTATATAGGCATCACGTCCCAGATTAGTGGACTGCACTACTGCAGGATGCTGCTAACGCGACACTACGATCAGAGACCCTTCGACAAAACTGTGTGCGATACAATAATCTCAAACGATGGTGTAAAAAAACCCGTCAAAAAAGGTGCAAAATGTTTGCAATGGCGGATCCATCAAACACGGTTCAGATTTTAGTTGTGTGTGCGATGCATGGCATACGGTTGATCCAGATGAACTGTTTGCGATTAGACAGAACAATAGAAACGGGCAGCCATATCAATGTGTGTGCGATATACGGCATACAGTTCGCTCCAATGAACGGTTTGCTATTAGGGAAAGCAATAGAAACGGTCAGCCAGATCAAGGTGTGTGTGATATACGGCATACGGTTCAGTCAAATGAACTATTTTCAATTAGGGAAGAGAACATAAATGGTTCAACTTAACAAGATGTGTGTGATACACGACAAAAGGCCCAGAGGTTAATTCGAGAACAACTACACAGAGGTTAATTTGACATACATGACTTATAAGTTTCACAGAAATCATATCACTTTTTTTGGAAAACATTTAATTGCATTGAATGTATATAGGCAAGCTGGTCCTTGCTGTTGTAGGATCCCTCTTTGCATCCTTTATTGGGCACCCGGATGACCGACTGTTGTCGCCCAATGGTCAATGGCACGTCCCCCACATGGCAGTTTTTGCAGTGGGTAACTACATCGTCGCGCCGCGCCCGGCGCAACTGCATGCACACGAACATGCGTGATCGTGCGCCGGCCCCAAACACTGGCAGCACAACTTATAAATTGACAGATGGAGTAATAGTTATAGTGATGCATATAATTAAGCAAAGGGATCGCACATGTCTATATTGAGTGGAACGAGAATGCAATAGCATAATAAGAATTAAGGCCACGATGATGCAATCGCAGTGGTGGTTACAGGAGGCAAGAAGAAAGATGCATCCATCAACGTACGACCTCCTCCTCCTCAACTCAGTGCGCCGGGCCACCGATCGGCGGCTAAGGAGTGGTGGCTTTTGTGGCGAGGTCAAGGTGCTTCTCAACAAAGGCATCCAAGGCTTCCAGCTGGTTGAAGAAGGCCAACGTCATAGCGTCCTCACTGGCCTTGTAGATACCTATGTACACGATTTGCTCATACACGTGGATGTGTAGGTTGACGAATTCTTGCAGGGTGAGGCGCCTCGCGGCGAGCGCGACCTCCAGGTGGACATTCTTCGTGGCGTCGGTGGGCAGTCGCAGGTCCACCAGTGCTTGAAAGAGGTTCCGACCATGGAGGCCGATTAGGGTGGCAGGCAATGAGGATCCGGGCGTGCGGGATGGAGGAGTACAGCGATGTCGTCCACGAGCTTCTTGACGACGGTGAACTTGTTGGTGGTGGCAACGATCATCTGGTCCAACTGAGAGTCGTAGCTGGCGTCGACTTCGACCATCCACCAGCTGGTCACCAACACCGTCTAGAGACGATCCTCGGTGGCATGCCGCAGGCCGACGTCGTGGACCATCTGTATAACACCTCGAGACTGATGCTCCAGATGCCTTCCTTTATTTTAGTTGTTGTCATGTGTTTATTGTGTCTGTTGCATTATCATAATTGTTTTGCATATTTCTTTTTCCTATGTTGTTGCCATGATTGTCGGTGTCAAAACCGGCGAATCTCGGGTAGGGGGTCCCGAACTGTGCGTCTAAGGTCGATGGTAACAGGAGACAGGGGACACGATGTTTATCCAGGTTCCGGCCCTCTCTATGGAGGTAATACCCTATGTCCTGCTTGATTGATCTGGATGAATATGAGTATTACAAGAGTTGATCTACCATGAGATCGTAATGACTAAACCCTAAAAGTCTAGTCTGGCTATGATTATCAGGATTCGGCCTCTCTACGGACCTAGCCCTCCAGTTTATATAGACACATGAGGGATCTAGGGTTACACATGGTCGGTTACAAAGAAAGGAATCTTCATAGTTGGTCGCCAAGCTTGCCCTCCACGCCAAGGAGAGTCCTATCCAGACACGGGTGCAGTCTTCGGTCTTCGTGTTCTTCATAGCCCATCAGTCCGGCCCATGGCTAACAGGCCGGACGTCCGAGGACCCCTTAGTCCAGGACTCCCTCAGCAGCCCTTGAACCTGGCTTCAATGACAAGGTATCCGACGCGTAGATCTGTCTTCGGCATTGCAAGGCGGGTTCCTCCTTCCGAACTCCAAGATAGTCTTCAGACGTAATGATCGTGTCCGGACCTGTAACATAAGTACCACAACCGTAGAGCATAGTATTTTACGAGTCCAATCTGCTGATAACTTTTATAACATGACATCACGCTCGCCCGGTTATTTATTTCGAACCGTTTCCTATCCCACCGTTCCACGTTTCGAGGCATGGTTGTTATTGGCACGTCTTGTCGAAGCAGAGATTGTGTCCCCTTATTGCGAGATTCTCATCAATACGAGCGTGGGTAACCCAACCGTTCTGTTGGAAAGATTCCTTAGGAATAGGCAAGTCTTCAGGCTCAGGAGGAGGCGTTCAATACCCTGTGCCTTTATAAAGGAACCAAGGGCCGTCTTTTTACGCCAAACCCCTCCTCAACCTTTCGAACCTCAAGTTCTAGCACCCAAGGTTCGACTCCATCGCTCCAAGCTTCCCCATCATGTCCGGACCTAGCCCTCAAGGTCGATGGTTGGCCTCCTCCGTTATAGAGGATGATATCGCAAAGCTTCGGGCGGCCAGATACCTGACCGCGGAGATCCCCCACAGGCTTCCTGCTCAAGGACAGGTTATTCTGACCCCCAGATCCGGCGAGCGGGTCGTATTCATCTCTCACTTCCTTCAAGGGCTAGGGTTCTCTCTCCACCCCTTTGTCCGGGGGCTAATGTTTTATTACGGACTAGATTTTCACGATCTAGCTCCATATTCTTTCCTCCACGTCTCGGTGTTTATCATCACGTGCGAGGACTTCCTCCGAATCCCCCCACACTTTGGCCTATGGCTCAAGACCTTCAGTGTGAAGCCGAAGGTAGTCGACGGGGAACAAGCGGAGTGCGGCGGCACTGTAGTAAGCAAGCTTTCCAACACTCTTTGGCCGAAAGGCTCTTTCACCGAAACTTCCAACCAATGGCAGCGAGAGTGGTTTTACGTCACGGAACCCCGCAGTACCAAGTGGGTAGCTATACCTGCATTCCGTGCCGGGCCCCCGTTACAGCTGGCATCATGGGTTAATAAGGGGCTGGACTGGGGATCAGTTGATGAAGTGCAAACTCTACAGAGCCGCATCCGAATCCTCCTTGAGAAAGACATCGATCTTGTCGATGTGATTCAAGTAATGCTAGTCTGCCGAATTCTGCCATGCCAGCGTAGGCCCCTCTGCATGTGGGAGTTTAACCCGGAAGGACCACGAACCCTCCAACACTTCTTCGACATTACGCACAAGGGGATGTGGACGTTGTTTTTTGGGAAACGAAAACATAGGCCGGACACCACTGAGGACGCCGGCCTCGACTGCAACCGTCCAGATACCCCGGTAAGCACTTGACTTCCGAACACTTTGTATTTAAGTATGTCGTAATACGTTACTGAGCAAACTGTCTTCTTTCAAGTCTGGATAAAGAAAGCGGAACTAATTAGGTGTTCGCCCCCCTTCCCGAAGGCTCAGCGGATCCCGTGTTAACAAGGATGCTGGCCCCGGCACCGTACCTGATGCCTGTGAAGGAGAGCAAAGCGGAGAGTGGGAGGACCAAAGATGGCCTCCATCCCGCAGGTATACCAGACATTGTGTCCGGGGGAATCAAGATTCCATCATCCGAAGACAAAAATGAAGGGGAAGTCAACATCTCTTCCCCCCACGAAAAGAAAAGGGCCGCCTCCGAAGATTGGGAGGAAAAGGCTCCTAAGCGAGGCAAAATGCCTCTGACGGATGGCCCGGGCTTGGAGGACGATGTCATCGCACAGTCCCACGATGAGGGGCCTCAGGCCAAATTGTAAGTGAACAAGGGTGTTTTAAACATGTCCTGTTCCTTTCTTGCAACGTCTAGAATATATGTTTTTTGCAGTTCGGCACACAATCTTCTTCAACAGTCCTCTTTCTCGTGGGACCTTCTCCCGGAGATGATGGAAAGCGAGACGCCTCCGCCGGTCTCCTCGCCCAATAGGGCGGACGAATTTGAGGTATCATAGCAGAGGGCCTCCCCCGATCAACAAGTGGTGCAAGGGATGAGGACACCATTTGAAGGTGATACTTCGGAGGCCCAGGGTCCGGGGGCCAATAATGGAGGTCCCGAGCGGTCCGATCTATAGCCAGATATGAATAAACAGATTCCTTCAAGGGGAGGCCGTACTCCTTCAGCAGCTTCCGGGGACCCGGAGGCGCTGGATACATTGACGAACATGCTGCGGCAGGCATCCGTCTCAGAGGAACATCGTACCTTGATGGGCACCGTGGTTGAAAAGGTCTTGTCCGCGAAAAGTGGATTAAATGAGGCCTTCGTGAGTCTGCTAAGAGGCGTCGAGGTTCGTATTGTAATATGTTCGATTGTGTTTTATTCACAAAATACACCTGTGTATAGATAGTAGCCCCTGAGATCAAAAGATATGCCCAAGAAATAATCTGATCAATTGGAACATAGGCTGTGACCTCCCCGGTAACTGCCCGGACTACAGAAGTTGCGGATTTGCAACATAAGATTGATGAGGAGGATAAGGATATCGCGCTTATCAACAGGCGACTTGACGAGGCGCAAGGTATGTTTTTTGGGGCAGCCATACTATGCATGTGTTTACGGTATAAGCATGATGCAAAGAATTGTGCAATAAGATGTCCATATCTGCAGATGGTGCTGCCGCAGTCGAGGTCCTTCGGGCTGAGCTAGCCCGGGCCAAGGAGCAGGCCCGGATTAGTAGTGCGGCTGCCGAAAAGGCATCTGCCGAGCTAAAGGCTGAACAAGCTGCTCGGCACCTATGCGAGGAGAAAATATCCTCGATGACCCTTGAACTAAAGGAGGCCGTTAGCCGCTGCGGATTTCTCGAGAGGGATAATAAAGCCAAAACCGCTGATCTTGACAAGGCCTTACAAGAGGCAAGAGAGGCCCGGTCCGAATCTAGAGCGGCCCGGGAGGAGATCCGGCAAGCTGGGGAGATCGCGGCTGGTAAGCCCTTTTTAATGCAAACTAAGTTCGGCGATCCGAATTATGCCCCGCTTAATCAAATTTGGAGTTCTCCGGATGCTTTATTGGATTTGCCGAAGAATGCTTCCGATGCGGCATAGTTTTACCAAGCACAAGAAGGGTATGCAACGGAGAAGCTTTTCTGGTCGCAATTTGGTGCGTCAAAGCGCCCACTGTTGTTGAACGAGCAGATGACCCAATGGGCAGAACTGTACCGGATATCCAACACTGCCATGAAAGACGTTGTAGTCCAGCTGTGGCCGACCGAGCCAATTCCAGATAGTTATTTTGGTTTGGTGTGGCGACTTGCTGCCGCGGTGCCGCGCATCGACGCTGTTAAGCGATCAACGTGCATTGAAGGTGCACGGATGGCCCTTGCCCGTGTGAAAGCATACTGGACGAAGATGAAGGCTATCGATGTTGCAACGAAGAGTCCACCCAAGGGCAAGGACCATTACGCACCAGAGCATTACTTCGAAGATGTTTTAGCGGCTGCCCGATTGATAGAGGGTCAGTGCTCGAAAGATATAATATCCGAGTGAGATGTATTGACATTGTGAAAGACAATATTATGAAATAATAAAGTTTATTTTAGAGTTGCTTAAAAGCTTTGAATCCTCTTGTGCGGCCGTTTTTATATAATCTGAAAGATTTCCAGTCGTCGGCTTCAGCCCCCTCGCAGGAAATACGAGGGTGTTCGGAAAAGCAATTGATCACTCTTAACCCAACGTCTTGGTCCAAAAAGGAGGTGTCAATGCGGTGAACTAGGCAATCGGACTATGGGGCATTAACGCTTTCACTTAGCCATAGGAGTTTTATGGTGGATCTACGATATAGATCATGTTATGTACGCAACTACCCCAATGCGGTGCGTTACATGTATGACCCGAAAGAAGGTCCTTCATATAATATGGGGGAATCTTGAAGGATCCCATTAAATCATCGAGCGGTTGACCAGCTCTCGCCGCATCATGACAGTCAGTTTTCGGCTTTCTCTACTAAGGTGTTTGACCAGGTGAACCAGAAACACAATCGCAGTAGTTCTTCCTTTACTACCCTAGCCGATAGAGCGGAACGTAAGGTAGCAAGCAAAGGAGCCGGGCCGCCCAACTATTGACCCAAGACATGATTCGGAGGTGATGCATGTAAGGCCAAACTCGCGACGCTGAAGTATGCTATGAAGCTGTTCGAACTTTGTTGGCAACTCAGTTTGTTCCAATGTCAAGCCCATGGCAAGGTATGCCAGGGTGGGTGTGTGAAACAACAAAAAGGAGAAAAATTGGTTCTTTATATAAAAGTGAATACCGGATACGGAGTATGTTCACTAGAACCTAACTCACATGCCAATTGTCATTTTATGGATAATAACGCCACGACCCCGGCTATTTGACATGCCAGGGGTCGGCGGCTGAGGAAACAGGCACTTTATAGGCTCTCAAAATAGGGAGTGCGGTCTACAAAAAGTTATTTTGGACCTCCTGTCGCACGCCTGCGCCACCTTTCCTCGGTGAAGGGGCTCCTTAACAGGAGTAGCCTTTGGGTGAATTTATGAACCCGGACTCTAATACAATCCATGAGATGACCAGCCTTTGCGCTACTGCTACCTCTTGAGCACTGCGTTGGTTTTCCCCGAAGAGGAAGGGATGATGCAGCAAAGTAGCGTAAGTATTTCCCTCAGTTTTTGAGAACCAAGGTATCAATCTAGTAGGAGGTTACGCGCGAGTCCCTCGTACCTGCACAAAACAAATAAATCCTCTCAACCAACGCGAATAGGGGTTGTCAATCCCTACACGGCCACTTACGAGAGTGAGATCTGATAGATATGATAAGATGATATTTTTGATATTTTTGTGATAAAGATGCAAAGTAAAATAAAGGCAAAGTAAAAAAGCAAAAGAAATAACTAAGTAGTAGGAGATTAATATGATAAATATAGACCCGGGGGCCATAGGTTTCACTAGTGGCTTCTCTCGAGAGCATAAGTATTCTACGGTGGGTGAACAAATTACGGTTGAGCAATTGACAGAATTGAGCATAGTTATGAGAATATCTAGGTATGATCATGTATATAGGCATCGCGTCCGAGACAAGTAGACCAACTCCTGCCTGCATCTACTACTATTACTCCACTCATCTGTTGGAAATATGCCCTAAAGGCAATAATAAATAGTTATTATTATATTTCCTTGTTCATGATAAATCGTTTATTATCCATGCTAGAATTGTATTGATAGGAAACTCAGATACATGTGTGGATACATAGACAACACCATGTCCCTAGTAAGCCTCTAGTTGACTAGCTCGTTGATCAATAGATGGTTACGGTTTCCTAACCATGGACATTGGATGTCATTGATAACGGGATCACATCATTAGGAGAATGATGTGATGGACAAGACCCAATCCTAAGCATAGCACAAGATCGTGTAGTTCGTATGCTAAAGCTTTTCTAATGTCAAGTATCATTTCCTTAGACCATGAGATTGTGCAACTACCGGATACCGTAGGAGTGCTTTGGGTGTACCAAACGTCACAACGTAACTGGGTGACTATAAAGGTGCACTACGGGTATCTCCGAAAGTGTCTGTTGGGTTGGCACGAATCGAGACTGGGATTTGTCACTCCGTGTAAACGGAGAGGTATCTCTGGGCCCACTCGGTAGGACATCATCATAATGTGCACAATGTGATCAAGGAGTTGATCACGGGATGATGTGTTACGGAACGAGTAAAGAGACTTGCCGGTAACGAGATTGAACAAGGTATCGGGATACCAACGATCGAATCTCGGGCAAGTATCGTACCGCTAGACAAAGGGAATTGTATACAGGATTGATTAAGTCCTTGACATCGTGGTTCATCCGATGAGATCATCGTGGAACATGTGGGAGCCAACATGGGTATCCAGATCCCACTGTTGGTTATTAACCGGAGAGTCATCTCGGTCATGTCTGCATGTCTCCCGAACCCGTAGGGTCTACACACTTAAGGTTCGGTGACGCTAGGGTTATAGAGATATTAGTATGCGGTAACCCGAAAGTTGTTCGGAGTCCCGGATGAGATCCCGGACGTCACGAGGAGTTCCGGAATGGTCCGGAGGTAAAGAATTATATATAGGAAGTGCTATTTCGGCCATCGGGACAAGTTTCGGGGTCACCGGTATTGTACCGGGACCATCGGAAGGGTCCCGGGGGTCCACCGGGTGGGGCCACCTGCCCCGGGGGCCACATGGGCTGTAGGGGGTGCGCCTTGGCCTATATGGGCCAAGGGCACCAGCCCCAAGAGGCCCATGCGCCAAGAATCAAGGGAAAGGAAGAGTCCTAAAGGGGGAAGGCACCTCCGAGGTGCCTTGGGGAGGAGGGATTCCTCCCTTGGCCGCACCCTTCCTTGGAGGAAGGGCCAAGGCTGCGCCCCCCTCTCCCTTGGCCCTATATATAGTGGGGGGAAGGGAGGGCAACTACACCTAAGCCCTGGCGCCTCCCTCTCCCTCCCACGACACATCTTCCTCCTCCCGCAGCGCTTGGCGAAGCCCTGTTGGAATCCCGCTACTTCCACCACCACGCCGTCGTGCTGTTGGATCTCCATCAACCTCTCCCCCCCTTGCTAGATCAAGAAGGAGGAGACGTCACTGCTCCGTACGTGCGTTGAACGCGGAGGTGCTGTCCGTTCGGCGCTAGGATCATCGGTGATTTGGATCACGACGAGTACGACTCCATCAACCCCGTTCTCTTGAACGCTTCCGCGCGCGATCTACAAGGGTATGTAGATGCACTCCTCCCTCGTTGCTAGATGACTCCATAGATAGATCTTGGTGACACATAGGAAAAATTTGAATTTCTGCTACGTTCCCCAACAGTGGCATCATGAGCTAGGTCTATGCGTAGTTTCTATGCACGAGTAGAACACAAAGTAGTTGTGGGCGTTGATTTTGTTCAATATGCTTGCCATTACTAGTCTTATCTTGATTCGGCGGCATCGTGGGATGAAGCGGCTCGGACCGACCTTACACGTACTCTTACGTGAGACTGGTACCACCGACTGACATGCACTAGTTGCATAAGGTGGCTAGCGGGTGTCTGTCTCTCCCACTTTAGTCGGATCGGATTCGATGAAAAGGGTCCTTATGAAGGGTAAATAGCAATTGGCATATCACATTGTGGTTTTGCGTAGGTAAGAAACGTTCTTGCTAGAAACCCATAGCAGCCACGTAAAACGTGCAAACAACAATTAGAGGACGTCTAACTTGTTTTTGCAGGGTATGCTATGTGATGTGATATGGCCAAAGGATGTGATGAATGATATATGTGATGTATGAGATTGATCATGTTCTTGTAATAGGAATCACGACTTGCATGTCGATGAGTATGACAACCGGCAGGAGCCATAGGAGTTGTCTTTATTTATTTATGACCTGCATGTCAACATAAACGTCATGTAATTACTTTACTTTATTGCTAACCGTTAGCCATAGAAGTAGAATTAATAGTTGGCGAGACAACTTCATGGAGACACGATGATGGAGATCATGATGATGGAGATCATGGTATCATGCCGGTGATGATGATGATCATGGAGCCCCAAGATGGAGATCAAAGGAGCTATATGATATTGGCCATATCATGTCACTATTATTTGATTGCATGTGATGTTTATCATGTTTTTGCATCTTGTTTACTTAGAACGACGGTAGTAAATAAGATGATCCCTCATAATAATTTCAAGAAGGTGTTCCCCCTAACTATGCACCGTTGTGACAGTTTGTTGTTTTGAAGCACCACGTGATGATCGGATGTGATAGATTCTAACGTTCACATACAACGGGTGTAAGACAGATTTACACACGCGAAACACTTAGGTTGACTTGACGAGCCTAGCATGTGTACAGACATGGCCTCGGAACACAAGAGACCGAAAGGTCGAGCATGAGTCGTATGGTAGATACGATCAACATGAAGATGTTCACCGATGATGACTAGTCCGTCTCACGTGATGATCGGACACGGCCTAGTTGACTCGGATCATGTAATCACTTAGATGACTAGAGGGATGTCTATCTGAGTGGGAGTTCATAAGATGAACTTAATTATCCTGAACATGGTCAAAAGGTCTTCGCAAATTATGTCGTAGCTCGCGCTTTAGTTCTACTGTTTAGATATGTTCCTAGAGAAAATTTAGTTGAAAGTTGATAGTAGCAATTATGCGGACTGGGTCCGTAAACTGAGGATTGTCCTCATTTGCTTCATAGAAGGCTTATGTCCTTAATGCACCGCTCAGTGTGCTGAACTTCGAACGTTGTCTGTGGATGTTGTGAACATCTGACATACACATTTTGATAACTACGTGATAGTTCAGAATTGAGGCACCGAAGACGGTTTTGAAACGTCGCAAAACATATGAGATGTTTTGAGGGCTGAAATTGGGATTTCAGGCTCGTGCCCACGTCAAAAGGTATAAGACCTCCGACGATTTTCTTAGCCTACAAACTAAGGAGAAAAGCTCAATTGTTGAGCTTGTGCTCAGATTGTCTAAGTACAACAATCGCTTGAATCGAGTGGGAGTTGATCTTCCAAATGAAATAGTGATGGTTCTCCGAAGTCATTACCACCAAGCTGCTAGAGCTTCGTGATGAACTATGATATATCAGGGACATATATGATGATCATTGAGATATTCGCGATGTTTGACACCACGAAAGTAGAAATCAAGAAGGAGCATCAATTGTTGATGGTTGGTGAAACCACTAGTTTCAAGAAGGGCAAGGGAACAAAGGGATACTTCATGAATCGGCAATTCAGCTGCTGCTCTAGTGAAGAAACCCAAGGTTGAACCCAAACCCAAGACTGAGTGCTTCTGTAATAAGGGGAACAGCCACTGGAGCAGAATTACCCTAGATACTTGGTAGATGAGAAGGCTGGCAAGGTCGATAGAAGTATATTGGATATACATTGTGTTGATGTGTACTTTACTAGTACTCCTAGTAGCACCAGGGTATTAGATACCGGTTCAGTTGCTAAGTGTTAGTAACTCGAAATAAAAGCTACGGAATAAATGGAGACTAGCTAAAGGTGAGCTGACGATATGTGTTGGAAGTGTTTCCAATGTTGATATGATCAAGCATCGCACGCTCCCTCTACCAACGAGATTGGTGTTTGCGTCGAGCATAGACATGATTGGATTATGTCTATCGCAATACGGTTATTCATTTAAAGAGAATAATGGTTACTCGGTTTATTTGAATAATGCCGTCAATGGTCTTACACCTGAAATGAATGGTTTATTGAATCTCGATCGTAGTGATAACATGTTCATGCCAAAAGATAGTAATGATAGTACCACCTACTTGTGGCACTGCCACGTAAGTCATATCGGTATAAAACGCATGAAGAAGCTCCATGTTGATGGATCTTTGGACTCACTCATTTTTGAAAAGTTTGAGACATGCGAGCCATGTCTATTATTGTATATGCATGAAGAAACTCCATGCAAATGGACCATTTGGACTCACTTGATTTTGAATCACTTGAGACATGCAAATCATACCACATGGGCAAGATGACTGAAAGCCTCGTTTTCAGTAAAATGGAATTAGAAAGCAACTTGTTGGAAGTAATACATTTTGATGTGTGCAGTCCAATGAGTGCTGAGGCGTGTAGTGGATATCGTTATGTTCTTACTTCACAGGTGATTTGAGTAGATGTTGAGTACATTTACTTGATGAATCACGAGTCTGAATTATTGAAAGGTTCAAGTAATTTCAGGGTGAAGTTGAAAGATCGTCGTGACAAGAGGATAAAATATCTATGATATGATCATAGAGATGAATATCTGAATTACGAGTTTGGCACAGAATTAATACATTGTGGAAATTGTTTCACAACTAATACAGCCTGGAACACCATAGTGTGATGGTGTGTCCGAACATCATAACTGCACCCTATTGGATATGATGCATACCATGATGTCTCTTATCGAATTACCACGATAGTTTATGGGTTAGGCATTAAAGACAACCACATTCACTTTAAATAGGGCACCACGTAATTCCGATGAGATGACACCGTATGAACTATGGTTTAGAGAAACCTAAGCTGTCATTTCTTAGAAGTTTGGGGCTGCGACGCTTATGTGAAAAAGTTTCAGGCTGATAAGCTCGAACCCAAAGCGGATAAATGCATCTTCATAGGACACCCAAAATAGTTGGGTATACCTCCTGTCTCAGATCCGAAAGCAATAAGGGATTATTTCTAGAATCGGGTCCTTTCTCGAGGAAAAGTTTCTCTCGAAAGAATTGAGTGGGAGGATGGTGGAGACTTGATGAGGTTATTGAACCGTCTCTTCAACTAGTGTGTGGCAGGGCACAGGAAATTGTTCCTGTGGCACCTACACCAATTGAAGTAGAAGCTTATGATAGTGATCATGAAACTTCAGATCAAGTCACTACCAAACCTCGTGGGATGACAAGGATGCGTACTACTTCAGAGTGGTACGTAATCCTGTCTTGGAAGTCGTGCTGCTAGACAACAATGAACCTACAAGCTATGGAGAAGCGATGGTGGGCCCGGATTCCGATGAATGGCTCGAGGCCATAAAATCCGAGATAGGATCCATGTATGAAAACAAAGTGTAGACTTTGGAAGAACTACTTGATGGTCGTAAGGCTGTTAGGTACATATGGATTTTAAAAGGAAGACGGACAATGATGGTAAGTATCACCATTAAGAAAGCTCGACTTGTCATTAAGATTTTTTTCCGACAAGTTCAAGGAGTTGACTATGATGAGACTTTCTCACTCGTAGCGATGCTAAGAGTCTGTTGGAATTATATTAGCGATTATTTATGAAATCTTGCAGATAGGATGTCAAAAACATTGTTTCCTCGACGATTTTCTTGAGGAAAGGTTGTATGTGATACAACCGGAAGGTTTTGTTAATCCTGAAAGATGCTAATAAGTATGCAAAGCTCCAGCAATCCTTCTAAGGACTGGAGTAAGCATCTCGAAGTTGGAATGTATGCTTTGATAAGATGATCAAAGTTTTGGGTTTATACAAAGTTTATGAGAAACTTGTATTTCCAAAGAAGTGAGTGGGAGCACTATAGAATTTCTGATGAGTATATGTTGTTGACATATTATGGATCAGAAATGATGTAGAATTTCTAGAAAGCATATAGGGTTATTTGGAAAGTGTTTTTCAATGGAAAGCCTGGATTAAGCTACTTGAACATTGAGCATCAAGATCTACAAGGATAGATCAAAATGCTTAATGGTACTTTCAAATGAGCACATACCTTGACATGATCTTGAAGGTGTTCAAGTTGGATCAGTCAAAGAAGGAGTTCTTGCCTGAGTTGTAAGGTATGAAGTTAAGACTTAAAGCTCGACCACGGTAGAATAGAGAGAAAGGACGAAGGTCGTCCCCTATGCTTTAGACATAGGCTCTACAGTATGCTATGCTGTGTACCGCACCTGAAGTGTGCCTTGCCATGAGTCAGTCAAGGGGTACAAGAGTGATCCAAGAATGGATCACAAGACAGCGGTCAAAGTTATCCTTAGTAACTAGTGGACTAAGGAATTTTCTCGATTATGGAGGTGGTAAAAGAGTTCGTCGTAAAGGGTTACGCCGATGCAAACTTTGACACTAATCCAGATTATTCTGAGTAGTAAACTGGATTCGTATAGTAGAACAGTTATTTGAAATGGCTCCAAATATAGCGTAGTAGCTGCATCTACAATATGACATAGAGATTTTCGAAGTACACACGGATCTGAAAGGTTCAGACCCGTTGACTATAACATCTCTCACAAGCATAACATGATCAAACCCAGAACTCATCGAGTGTTAATCACATGGTAATGTGAACTAGATTATTGACTCTAGTAAACTCTTTGGGTGTTAGTCACATGGGGATGTGACCTTGAGTGTTAATCACATATCGATGTGAACTGGATTATTGACTCTAGTGCAAGTGGGAGACTATTGGAAATATGCCCTAGAGGCAATAATAAATAGTTATTATTATATTTCCTTATTCATGATAAATCGTTTATTATCCATGCTAGAATTGTATTGATAGGAAACTCAGATACATGTGTGGATACATAGACAACACCATGTCCCTAGTAAGCCTCTAGTTGACTAGCTCGTTGATCAATAGATGGTTACGGTTTCCTGACCATGGACATTGGATGTCATTGATAACGGGATCACATCATTAGGAGAATGATGTGATGGACAAGACCCAATCCTAAGCATAGCACAAGATCATGTAATTCGTATGCTAAATCTTTTCTAATGTCAAGTATCATTTCCTTAGACCATGAGATTGTGCAACTCTCGGATACCGTAGGAGTGCTTTGGGTGTACCAAACATCACAACATAACTGGGTGACTATAAAGGTGCACTACGGGTATCTCCGAAAGTGTTTGTTGGGTTGGCACGAATCGAGACTGGGATTTGTCACTCCGTGTAAATGGAGAGGTATCTCTGGGCCCACTCGGTAGGACATCATCATAATGTGCACAATGTGATCAAGGAGTTGATCACGGGATGATGTGTTACGGAACGAGTAAAGAGACTTGCCGGTAACGAGATTGAACAAGGTATCGGGATACCAACGATCGAATCTCGGGCAAGTATCGTACCGCTAGACAAAGGGAATTGTATGCGGGATTGATTAAGTCCTTGACATCATGGTTCATCCGATGAGATCAGCATGGAACATGTGGGAGCCAACATGGGTATCCAGATCCCGCTGTTGGTTATTGACCGGAGAGTCATCTCGGTCATGTCTGCATGTCTCCCGAACCCGTAGGGTCTACACACTTAAGGTTCGGTGACGCTAGGGTTATAGAGATATTAGTATGCGGTAACCCGAAAGTTGTTCGGAGTCCCGGATGAGATCCCGGACGTCACGAGGAGTTCCGGAATGGTCCGGAGGTAAAGAAGTATATATAGGAAGTGCTATTTCGGCCATCGGGACAAGTTTCGGGGTCACCGGTATTGTACCGGGACCATCGGAAGGGTCCCGGGGGTCCACCGGGTGGGGCCACCTGCCCCGGGGGCCACATGGGCTGTAGGGGGTGCGCCTTGGCCTATATGGGCCAAGGGCACCAGCCCCAAGAGGCCCATGCGCCAAGAATCAAGGGAAAGGAAGAGTCCTAAAGGGGGAAGGCACCTCCGAGGTGCCTTGGGGAGGAGGGATTCCTCCCTTGGCCGCACCCTTCCTTGGAGGAAGGGCCAAGGCTGCGCCCCCCTCTCCCTTGGCCCTATATATAGTGGGGGGAAGGGAGGGCAACTACACCTAAGCCCTGGCGCCTCCCTCTCCCTCCCACGACACATCTTCCTCCTCCCGCAGCGCTTGGCGAAGCCCTGTTGGAATCCCGCTACTTCCACCACCACGCCGTCGTGCTGTTGGATCTTCATCAACCTCTCCCCCCCCTTGCTGGATCAAGAAGGAGGAGACATCGCTGCTCCGTACGTGTGTTGAACGCGGAGGCGCCATCCGTTCGGCGCTAGGATCATCGGTGATTTGGATCACGACGAGTACGACTCCATCAACCCCGTTCTCTTGAACGCTTCCGTGCGCGATCTACAAGGGTATGTAGATGCACTCCTCCCTCGTTGCTAGATGACTCCACAGATAGATCTTGGTGACACATAGGAAAATTTTGAATTTCTGCTACGTTCCCCAACATCATCGACCGCTATCCAACATGCATCTAGAGTATTAAGTTAAAAACAGAGTAACGCCTTAAGCAAGATGACATTATGTAGAGGGATAAACTCATGCAATATGATGAAAACCCCATCTTGTTATCCTCGATGGCAACAATACAATACGTGCCTTGCTTCCCCTACTGTCACTGGGAAAGGACACCGCAAGATTGAACCCAAAGCTAAGCACTTCTCCCATTGCAAGAAAGATCAATCTAGTAGGCCAAACCAAACTGATAATTCGAAGAGACTTGCAAAGATAACCAATCATACATAAAAGAATTCAAAGAAGATTCAAATATTGTTCATAGATAGACTTGATCATAAACCCACAATTCATCGATCTCAACAAACACACCGCAAAAAGAAGATTACATCAAATAGTTCTCCACAAGAGAGGGGGAGAACATTGTATTGAGATCCAAAAAGAGAGAAGAAGCCATCTAGCTAATAACTATGGACCCGTAGGTCTGAGGTAAACTACTCACACTTCATCGGAGGGGCTATGGTGTTGATGTAGAAGCCCTCCGTGATCGATGCCCCCTCCGGCGGAGCTCCGAAATAGGCCCCAAGATGGGATCTCGTGGATACAGAAAGTTGTGGTGGTGGAATTAGGTTTTTGGCTCCGTCTCTGATCGTTTGGGGGTATGTAGGTATATATAGGAGGAAGGAGTATGTCGGTGGAGCAATAGGGGGCCCACGAGGGTGGAGGGCGTGCCTGGGGGGGGGGGGGTAGGCGCGCCCCCTACCTCGTGGCCTCCTCTTTTGTGTCTTGACGTAGGGTCCAAGTCTCCTGGGTCTTGTTCGTTGAGAAAATCATGTTCCCGAATGTTTCATTCCGTTTGGACTCCGTTTGATATTCCTTTTCTTCGAAACCCTAAAACAGGCAAAAAACGGCAATTCTGGGCTGGGCCTCCGGTTAATAGGTTAGTCCCAAAAATAATATAAGATAATAAATCCCAATAAAGTCCAAAACAGTAGATAATATAGCATGGAGCAATCAAAATTTATAGATACGTTGGAGACGTATCAAACATCCCCAAGCTTAATTCCTACTCGTCCTCGAGTAGGTAAATGATAAAAAACAGATTTTTTGATGAGGAGTGCTACTTGGCATACTTTTAATGTAATTCTTCTTAATTGTGGTATGAATATTCAGATATGAAAGATTCAAGACAAAAGTTCATATTGACATAGAAATAATAATACTTCAAGCATACTAACAAAGCAATTATGTCTTCTCAAAATAACATGGCCAAAGAAAGTTCATCCCTACAAAATCATATAGTTTAGTCATGCTCCATTTTCGTCATACAAGAATGCTCTCATCATGCATAACCCCGATGACAAGCCAAGCAATTGTTTCATAGTTTAGTAATCTCAAACCTATAAACTTTCACGCAATATATGAGCGCGAGCCATGGACATAGCACTATGGGTGGAATAGAATATAATGAGGGGGGTTATGTGGAGAAGACAAAAAGGAGAAAGTCTCACATCAACGAGGCTAATCAATGGGCTATGGAGATGCCCATTGATTGATGTTGATGCAAGGAGTAGGGATTGTCATGCAACTGATGCACTAGAGCTATAAATGTATGAGAGCTCAACAAAAGAAACTAAGTGGGTGTGCATCCAACTTGCTTGCTCACGAAGACCTAGGGCACTTGAGGAGGCCCATTGTTGGAATATACAAGCCAAGTTCTATAATGAAAATTCCCACTAGTATATGAAAGTGACAAAACAAGAGACTCTCTATCATGAAGATTATGATGCTACTTTGAAGCACAAGTGTGGCAAAGGATAGTAACATTGTCCCTTCTCTCTTTTTCTCTCATTTTTTGGGCCTTCTCTTTTTTATGGCCTTTCTCTTTTTTATGGCCTTTTTTTATAATTCCTCACTTGGGACAATGCTCTAGAAAATGATGATCATCACACTTCTATTTATTTACAACTCAATGATTACAACTCGATACTAGAACAAAAGATGACTATATGAATGCCTCCGGCGGTGTACCGGGATATGCAATGGACCAAGAGTGACATGTATGAAAGAATTATGAACGGTGGCTTTGCCACAAATACTATGTCAACTACATGATCATGCTAAGCAATATGATAATAATGAATGTGTCATGATAAACGGAACGGTGGAAAGTTGCATGGCAATATATCTCGGAATGGCTATGGAAATGCCATAATAGGTAGGTATGGTGGCTGTGTTGAGGAAGATATAAGGAGGTTTATGTGTGAAAGAGCGTATCATATCATGGGGTTTGGATGCACCGGCGAAGTTTGCGCCCATTCTCAATGTGAGAAAGGGCAATGCACGGTACCGACGAGGCTAGCAAGGATGGAAGGGTGAAAGTGCGTATAATCCATGGACTCAACATTAGTCATAAAGAAATCACATACTTATTGCAAAAATCTACAAGTCATCAAAAACCTCGGCACTACGTGCATGCTCCTAGGGGGATAGATTGGTAGGAAAAGACCATCGCTCGTCCCCGACCGCCACTCATAAGGAGGACAATCAAATAACACCTCATGTTTCAAATTTGTTACATAACGTTTACCATACGTGCATGCTACGGGACTTGCAAACTTCAACACAAGCATTTCTCAATTTCACAACTACTCAACTAGCACGACTTTGATATTATTACCTCCATATCTCAAAACAATCATCAAGCATCAAACTTTTCTTAGTATTCAAAACACTCATAAGAAAATTTTACTAATCTTGAATACCTAGCATATTAGGATTTTAAGCAAATTACCATGCTATTTAAGACTCTCAAAATAATCTAAGTGAAGCATGAGAGATCAATAGTTTCTATAAAACAAATCCACCACCGTGCTCTAAAAGATATAAGTGAAGTACTAGAGCAAAACTATATAACTCAAAAGATATAAGCGAAGCACATAGAGTATTCTAGCAAATTCCAAATCATGTATGGATCTATCAAAAGGTGTGTACAGCAAGAATGATTGTGGTATACTAAAAATTAAAGACTCAAATCATACAAGACGCTCCAAGCAAAACACACATCATGTGGCGAATAAAAATATAGCTCTAAGTAAAGTTACCGATAGAAGTAGACGAAAGAGGGGATGCCTTCCGGGGCATCCCCAAGCTTTGGATTTTAGGTGTCCTTAGATTATATTGGGGGTGACATGGGCATCCCCAAGCTTAGGCTCTTGCCACCCCTTGTTCCATAATCCATCAAATCTTTACCCAAAACTTGAAAACTTCACAACACAAAACTTAAAGTAGAAAATCTCGTGAGCTCCGTTAGCGAAAGAAAACAAAAGACCACTTCAAGGTACTGTAATTAACTCATTATTTATTTATATTGGTGTTATACCTACTGTATTCCAACTTATCTATGGTTTATAAACTATTTTACTAGCCATAGATTCATCAAAATAATCAAACAACACACAAAAAACAGAATCTGTCAAAAACAGAACAGTATGTAGTAATCTGTAGCTAGAGCAAGATCTGAAACCCCAAAAATTATAAAATAAATTTCTGGACGTGAGGAATTTATATATTAATAATCTGCAAAAATAATTAACTAAATATCACTTTCCAAATAAAAATGGCAGCAGTTCTCGTGAGCGCTAAAGTTTCTGTTTTTTACAACAAGTGTAACAAGACTTTCCCCAAGTCTTCCCAACGGTTCTACTTGGCACAAACACTAATTAAACACAAAAACACAACCAAAACAGAGGCTATATAAATTATTTATTACTAAACGGGAGAAAAAAAGCAAGTAATAAAAATAAAATTGGTTTGCCTCCCAACAAGCGCTATCGTTTAACGCCCCTAGCTAGGCATACGATTTCAACGATGCTCACATGAAAGACAAGAATTGAAGCACAAAGAGAGCATCATAAAGCACGTGACAAACACATATAAGTCTAACATATTTCCTATGCATAGGCATCTTATAGGCAAACAAGTTAGCAATGCAAGCAAAAACTAGCATATGCAAGGAAGCGGAAAGAAACAATAGCAATCTCAACATAACGAGAGGTAATTTAGTAACATGAAAATTTCTACCACCATATTTTCCTCTCTCATAATAATTACATGTAGGATCAAAATCAAATTCAACCAAATAGCTATCACATAAAATATTTTCATCATGATCCATATGCATGCAAAGTTGACACTCTCCCAAAATAGTGGGATTAACATTAACTAAAGTCATGACCTCTCCAAACCCACTTTCAATGTTATAGCAAACACTATTATCAATCTCATATTCATCATGGGGCTTAAATAAATTTTCAAGATCATAAGAAGAATCACCCCAATCATGATCATTGCAACAAGTAGTAGACATAGCAAAACTAGCATCCCAAGCCTAGGGTTTTGCATATTATTAGCACAATTGACATCAATAGAATTTATGATAACATCATTGCAATCGTGCTTTTCATCGAAGGAACTACCAAGTATGGGCACAATAGCAACGATCTCATGTTTAACATAAGGAACTATAGCAAATCCATCTTCACAAATATTGGCATCATGGCCACAAGAATAGCAAGCATCGTGTTCATCAAGGGATATTTCAATCAAATCATCGGAATCATCATTATCTATATATTCATGCATATCATTATTTTCTTCCAAAGCAATGGTCATTCTCTCAATTAATTCTTTGACATAGAAATTATGAGCATAGTTTTCATAGCAATATTTAAGTATGTCAAAATTTTCACATTCATAGAGAGTAATAGCATACTTTTCAATCAAAGAAGCAACTTCATAAGCACCCTTAAAAGCAACAAATTCTTCAATTTGTTAGACATCATAGTAACTATAAACACCCTTTGCATAAGAAGATAAGATTTCATTACCATTAAACTCACATAGGTAGGGGAGGTGTTATTTAGGGTTCTTAGAGCAACAAGTAAAATCATGAATTTCACAAAGATTCCAAGCATAACAGAACAATTTGTTTATTTGATTCCATAAGAGTTTCCCTTTTTCAGACAAATGGTGACGCACAAAATGAGCATGCTCATCTAAAGATTTCCCATCAACTAGGCCAGTTGGGGTTTCAGCACGAGCGCATAAGGATCAAAGATGATCTAAGTAGAACACTTTAAGTGGATCCATATCAATAGCTTTTTAGCAAGCAAAGATGCAAGCAAATAGAAGGCACATGGGAACACAAACAAGGATACATATGAGAAGAAGGCAAATAGAGAAAGAGAGGGAGGATAGAGAGAGAGGGCGAATAAAACGGCAAGGGTGAAGTGGCAGAGAGGAAAACGAGAGGCAAATGGCAAATAATGTAATGCGGGAGATAAGGGTATGTGATGGGTACTTGGTATGTTGACTTTTGCGTAGACCTCCCCGGCAGTGGCGCCAGAAATCCTTCTTGCTACCTCTTGATCACTGCGTTGGTTTTCCCCGAAGAGGAAGGGATGATGCAACAAAGTAGCGTAAGTATTTTCCTCAGTTTTTGAGAACCAAGGTATCAATCCAGTAGGAGGCTACGCGCAAGTCCCTCGTACCTGCACAAAACAAATAAATCCTCGCAACCAATGCGAATAGGGGTTGTCAATCCCTACACGGCCACTGAGGGAGTCCTGGATTAGGGGGTCTCCGAACAGCCAGACTATATCCTTTGCCGGACTATTGGACTATGAAGATACAAGATTGAAGACTTCGTCTCATGTCCCGACGGGACTTTACTTGGCGTGAAAGGCAAGCTAGGCAATACGGATATGTATATCTCCTCCTTTGTAACCGACCTTGTGTAACCCTAGCCCCCTCCAGTGTCTATATAAACCGGAGGGTTTTAGTCCATAGGACAATATACAATCATACCATAGGCTAGCTTCTAGGGTTTAGCCTCTCTGATCTCGTGGTAGATCTACTCTTGTAATACTCATATCATCAAGAACAATCAAGCAGGACGTAGGGTTTTACCTCTATCAAGAGGGCCCGAACCTGGGTAAAACATCATGTCCCCTGCCTCCTGTTACCATCCGCCTTAGACACACAGTTCGGGACCCCCTACCAGAGATTCGCCAGTTTTGACACCGACATTGGTGCTTTCATTGAGAGTTCCACTGTGTCGTCATCATAAGGAAGATGGCTCGCCTTGTTGTCAAGGACAACATCACCTCTGGGGAGCCCTGGCTGTAGGCCAAACTCTCTAACTTGGCGGCTTCGTCATGACCGCCTGCTCGGCCGCTGCGCCGACGATGACCTCTCGGGTCATCAAAAATAGCCCCCACATCGGCTCAAAATTTGCCGAGCAGATGGATCCAATGGAGCTCTCCTCTTTGAACGAGCTCTTGGATCGCATCGTCGCTCTGGGAGTCACTACGGACTACGATCGGATCGGGCTTAAACCCGGCCAAAGGGAGATTAACTCTCCGCCGGTCACCCATCAAATAGCGGTGGTGGAGGAGCAATGCGGCGATTCTCCCTCTATCCTAAGGACAAACTATGTCCGGATTCCCAAGCTCTCTGAACAGGATACGCGCTCGCGGGAGGACGCTGCCCTAACCCTGAATCCAGAATCAGGCCGCATACCGAACCTGCAGGGCAATATCCCGGAGCCCGAACTTCCAAGATCGGAAACTCCCCTGCCCCGGGATTACAGATTGGGTCTAGACTTAAATCCACCCACCCACCTAGATACAAACTATCTTTCCCACATTAGGCAAGCGCCCCAAGAGACAGTACATCACTATTGGGCCAGATTCCTTCTTGTAATGAACAAGGTCAAGGACTGTCGCGAGGGAAGATGCAATTTCGCTCTTTTGCAGCAATTGCACAGACAAGGGAGTCCTCAACGCCATAAGTCGCCGTGACATAGCACACTTCGCTGACTTGGCGGACATAGTACGGAAATACTGTGCGATGGAAAGTGCCTGGAAAACCCAAACACAATTTTGGGACAATCCGGCTCTGACAAAACCCCCAGTCCGAACTAAAAGGGCGCACTCTTATAAGTCGCCGAACTCAATTACAAAGAAGCAAAAGCCCACTACAGGGCGTGGAACCGTATTGGAGGGATGGCTCAACGGGCCCTGCAAAATTCATAGTACAGCGGATACCATGTCAACACACAACCTTAGAGCATGTTGGGTACTCCAGCAGGTTGCCAAAAGCAGTGAGGATCTCCTCACCCAAAATACCTCAGAGCACCTCCCCACAGATAACAACACAGTATTAACAGTCTTCGAGACCTTCGCCTCAAATAATAGGTGTAAGCGAGCACTCCACGGCCTCACCGAAGTCTGCCACGTGGCAGCAATAAATCCATGGAACGACACGGCTATCACCTTCAACGCCAGTGACGAACCTAAATTCTGAACAGCCCGAGCACCAGCCGCTTTGGTCCTCAGTCCAATTGTGGACGACTTTCGGATACTAAGGTGCTCATGGATGGCGGCGGTGGGTTAAACCTCATCTATGAGGAAACTCTCCAAAAGATGGACATAGACAGAAACCGTAGTGAGAAAAGCAGTACGACCTTCCGAGGAACCATCCCTAGTCGGGAGGCACGTTGCGCTGGGAAAATCACACTTGATGTGGTATTCGTCACTCTGGAGAATTACAGGTCCGAAGAAATTACATTCCAAGTGGCCTCGTTTAGTAGCGGATACCACGCCCTTCTAGGGCGGGAGGCGTTCACGATTTTTCAAGCCATACCCCATTACGGGTACATGAAGCTCAAAATGCCCGGACCCAAGGGAATTATCACCCTAGCTAGTGATCCGGACATAGCACTCCGCGCCGAGAACAAAACAGCCGCACTAGCCCTTGAGGCATTATCCGAAGCCCTTGTGGCGGAGGAGTTAACAGCGCTGCGCTCCACGGTGGACAGGGACGACGTGATACTAGACAAAAGATCCAAGTCCACCTCCTTTAAACCAACAGACGAAATAGTTAAATTCCAAGTCCATACAACGGACCCTACAAAAACAACATCCATTGGGGCACAGTTAGACCCCGCTGTAGACGCCGCACTACGGGAGTTTCTGCGCGAGAATTGGGACATATTCGCCCGGCATCCTTCAGACATGCCAGGAATCCCACGTAGATTGGCCGAGCATAGCCTTAATATTCTAAAAGGATTCAAGCCGGTCAAGCAGACTCTTCGGCGTTTCTCTCAACCTAAGCGACAAGCCATGGGAGAGGAGCTGGCCAAACTACTGGAAGCCGGATTCATTAAAGAAATAAAACATCCAGATTGGCTAGCAAACCTGGTGATGGTACCAAAAAAGGAAAAATCATGGCGCCTATGTGTCGACTTCAAAGACCTTAACAAGGCTTGCCCAAAGGATCCCTCCCCACTCCCTCGCATCGATCAAATCATCGACGCTACCGCAGGACACGAATCACTGTGCTTCTTCGACGCATACTCCGGTTACCACCAGATAAAGACGGCGGAGTCTGATCAAGCCGCAACAGCATTTGTAACACCATATGGCCCCTTCTGCTTTAACACAATGCCCTTTGGGATTAAAAACACTGGCACAACATATCAGCGCATGATCCAGACATGTCTGGAAAAGCAGACCGGCAAGACTGTGGAGGCATACATAGACGATGTGGTCATTAAAACCAGACACATCGACTCTTTAATAGACGACTTGAGGCTCACGTTCACCAATCTCCGAAAATACGACATTAAGCTCAATCCGGAAAAATGCGTCTTCGGTGTTCCCGCCGGAAAGCTCCTGGGCTTCATCGTCTCCAGTAGAGGAATTGAAGCAAATCCGGCTAAAGTCCGAGCTCTGTCACAGTTGGCTACCCCAACTGACCTCAAGAAAATCCAGAAATTGACTGGATGCGTGGCGGCTTTAAGGCGCTTTATCTCCCGATTAGGAGAAAATGCACTTCCCCTTTATCGCCTTCTTAGGCGCACCGAACACTTCGAGTGGACGAACGCAGCCACGGCCGGACTGGAAGAAATCAAAGCCATTCTGGCCGCCAACCCAATCCTGGCCGCGCCAACTATTGGCGAACCAATGCTATTATATATAGCGGCAACTCATCAAGTTGTAAGCGCAGTGCTCGTCGTCGAACGAGAGATGGACGGACATAAATTCCCGCTTCAAAAGCCGGTATATTATGTATCCACTGTCCTCACTCCATGCAAATCACGGTACCCACATTACCAAAAGATAGCATACGCGGTGTTTATGGCATCCCAGAAATCACGACACTTCTTTCAAGAGTGTTCGATCACGGTGGCATTCGAAGTACCACTCAATGACATAATAAACAACCGTGATGCCACGGGCCGGATTGCCAAATGGGCTATTGAGCCCCTCCTATTCGACATAACATATAAGCCACGACAAGCCATTAAGTCGCAAGTACTAGCCGACTTCGTAGCCGAATGGACAGAAGCCGAACTCCCTAAAGAGCACGGCGCATACTCCAATTGGATCATGCACTTCGACGGCTCTAAAATGCTGGCTGGTCTAGGGGCTGGCGTCGTCCTGACGTCCCCCACCGGAGACACGGTGCAATACGTGCTCCAAATACTATATATGGACTCCAATAACACAGCTGAATACGAGGCCCTACTACACGGCCTCCGGATGGCAGTCTCCATGGGCATCCAACGCCTAGAGGTGCGTGGGGACTCAAACCTCGCAATATCCCAAATAAATGGAGACTTCGATGCCAAGGATCCGAAAATGGCGGCGTATCGCAACACCGTCCTCAAAATGTCAGCTTGGTTCGAGGGGCTGGAATTCCACCACGTGGCTCGGGAAAACAACGAGGCAACGAACATCCTAGCTCGTATCAGCGCTAAATGTGACCCTGTCCCACCAAACATCTTCCTAGAAAGACTGTTTAAACCATCTGTGGTATGGGAAGGGGACACCGGCAAAATTTGTCCGGACCCGGCCACAACCCCAGATACTGAATACTCTGACACAATCGGAGGCTCTGCCACCGAAATAACACCTTCAGCCCACATGATAATGGCCGTCATTGCCCCGTGGACAGATCCATTCCCGGCCTACCTAACTAGACAGGAATTACCCGAGGACCAAAATGAGGCTCGCTACATAGTGCGGCGATCTAAAGCCTACAAGGTCCATGAGGGAGAGCTTTATAAGAAAAGCACAACCGAAGTCCTTTAAAGGTGCATCTCCGAAGAGGAAGGGCGGAAGCTGTTGGCAGAAATCCATGCTGGACTCGGCGGCCACCATGCAGCAACCCGTGCCCTTGTAAGTAAGGCCTTCCGTACAGGTTTTTATTGGACGACGGCCCGGGCAGATGCACAACATCTGGTTCAACATTGTGTCGGTTGCCAGCTTTTTGCGAACCAAAGCCACATGCCACCTACCGCCCTCCAAACCATCCCCATTACTTGGCCCTTCATGGTCTGGGGGCTCGATATGGTCGGACCCCTCAAAGGGGGAACCCATAAGAGAAAATACTTACTGGTCATGGTGGACAAATTCACCAAATGGATAGAGGCCAAACCTGTCAAAATGGCTGAATCCGGACTGGTGATAGACTTCATATCCGGGGTTGTACACCGTTATGGCGTTCCCCACAGCATCATCACTAACAACGACACAAACTTTACAGCCGACGAGGTGAAACTTTGGTGCAGCAACATGGGCATCAAGCTCGATTATGCTTCTGTCTATCACCCGCAAACTAATGGTCAAGTCGAACGCGCGAATGGTCTTATCATGAGTGGTATTAAACCCAGATTAGTCCAGTCCTTAAAGGAATCAGACACCCATTGGGTACTATGGGGGCTGCGAACCACACCGAATCGCACTACCGGATACACACCGTTTTTTATGGTGTACGGCGCTGGGGCGGTACTGCCTTGTGACATAATCCATGACTCACCTCGAGTGCGCATGTACGAAGAAAGAGAGGCCGAGCTCGATCGGCAGGACAGTTTGGATGCCCTGGAGGAGGAGCGCGACGTGGCAAAAGCCTGTTCCGCATTCTATCAATAGCAGGCTCGAAGGTATCAAAGCAGAGAAGTGCGGTCCAAAACCTATAACGTTGGTGAACTAGTTCTGCGCCTGCCGGAGAAGAAAAAGAACATGCTCAAGCCCAAATGGGAAGGTCCCTTCATTATCGACCATGTTCTGACCGGTGGAGCGTACCGTCTGCGGGATGCATTGAATAATCGACTCGAGCCAAACCCATGGAATGCAGCCAGACTACGAAGATTCTATGCCTAGCGCTGGACTCTATGTTCGTCTCCTTACCTCCATGATTTTTTGCACATTTGTTTTTTCCCTCTTTCTTTCTCTCTTTTCTTTTCAAAGCCCTAAAGAGCTAAACCTGTGTCTTGGTTACACAATATTGACGCGCTAACCACGCTCAATATACCTGGGGGCTTCCTATACAGAAGCTTAATCCAATTATTTTTCCGGGCTTCATGCCCCGCACATGTGTCATCCTTCCACATGTACCTTTTTTCGCCATTATATGCATCGATATGACTTAAGTTTTGGCCAAGCTGGGTTGCCTGGCTCTTGTGTTTATGCCCTACGTTCCCGTTAATTCGGCTAGGGCATAAGGGGAGCACCTCTGCGATTGTTACTGCCGGGTCAGCCGGATGTGTACCTCAGACTGGGTGAAGCCGAAAGCTAGCGTTCTTAAGGGAATATTCGGTCGGTGAATAAAAGATGACTTTCATTTAAATTACTACATGCCCCCAGATGTTTTTAACCTGCGTCTCGCAGTCCGGACATGCACATTAGGGCATGCGTACCCAGGGAAAGGAACCCTTAACGGAACTATTCTCCCTGGAAGATGTTTCTTACTACCCATGTAATATAACATAGCTAGTTGGGTACTTGTCTGTTCAAGCACTTATGACCCCTACGCCTGGTTTCCATGCATACCTCGATTTTTATATAACCGAGTGGGTATTCGGATACACTTCGGACTACCGGGTCCAGAGGTCGAAGCGAAAAGGTCCGCCATGACAAATGATTTACAATCCGGCTAGGGACATTACATATGTCACTTGAAGTACACAGTCACTAAGACTGATTAAATTCTTCTTCTATACCATCCAATAGGCTGTCTAGCCTACAATCCTGTTGGGAATACTTTGCGGCTAACTCTACTTGATCATACACTAAACTGACAGGGATTTCTTTCCCATTGGGCCCCTCAGGTCCGACCTCGGCCATGTGGTTTGGGTCAGCCTTGGTGTATCGTGTCTTCACCATAGCCCAGGCTTCCCGTGCACCCTGTCGCCGTGCTCCCTTCAGCTTCTCTATAAGCTCCCCCATGCCTCCTGGCGGGGACGCGGACGGCCACAAGGCTTGGGCAATACTCTGCATCACCTGCCGAACTTGTTCGTGCAGTTGTGAGAGCTCTGGCAGAAGATCACTCAAGGACCCAGACATCTCCTCCGCGGGACGACCCGTTAGCATACCTGCAGATATAACGCTGTTAGCAGGCTTCTTCGCCAAACTCCTTTAAAAAGTTCGTTCAAGCACTTACTAAAAATGCCGCGCTGAAGCCGTTTATTCTCCTTCACGGAGTCCGCAAGCCGAGCTCGGACATCCTTTAGTTCCATGCTCAGCCGGATATTGGCTTGGAGATCGTTTTTCTCCTGCCTGACTCGCGTCAGCACGCGCTCGCCAGCGTTTCGCTATCGATCATCACGTGCCGTATCCGCCTCCACAGCCTCCGGATTCACTCTGGGGCCACCTGCAACATCTATTGTTAGGTGTGCATGTACGTCGCATACTACCTGGTACTGATATTCTTTGCAATAGACAAAAGAGTTACCAGGGGACCCTTTTGGACTCCTTCAATGCGGCAACAGCGGCTTCCAGCTGGGCCTTGCACTCGTCCAGCTCTTGAGACAGTTGGGAATTCTTCTCAGTAAGAACCTGCACAAATATTGATCCTTAAATCAGTTGCGTCAACTGTTTCAAGTCTCAGGGGCTACTGATACATATAATCGTCAGATTTACTTACCCGTACATCCCTTACATACTGGTCCGTGGCTCTGGCTAGACCATTTTGAGCAGCACGGAGGTACGCGTCTCCAGAATTGAAGGCATCAAATGCCTCTGGTGAGAAGCAAGCGTCACGGAGTACGGCCCGGCGACGCCTATGATTCATGGCGCTCTCCACTTCTGAATTTGTAGCGGACAGTCTATCCGCATCCTCTGTAGGAGGAGTATCCGGCGTCCGCCCCATGTCGGCTTCCGCCTCTATGTATGGCCCTGGAGCCCGACTGGTGGAAGCATGATCGGCAGCCTCTCCGGACATATTCCGGCGAGCGTTTTTTCTATTAAAGAAACATGGACGTCATTACATTTTGAGAAAGACGACAACCACGGAGCGGGTTTTTTTGTCATACCTCTGCGACGGCGTCTCCGTCCTGACCGCCTTCCTTTTTGGCCTACCCGGCCTCGGTGCCTCTTGTTGGCGAGTTGCTGCGGGTTCGGCACGGCGTCCCGAATGCCTTCCCTGTAAAACACCATATGTATATGGTAGGTGAAGTGTCTAAAAGGGGATCCTAGTTTTTGGAGTTGGGATTTTGGTTTTTCTTACGTGCGATGCAGGGAGCAGTCCGGGATAGTCGGCCGTAATGGCCACCATGGCGTCATCACAGCTCAATTGATAGAACTGCCTGTCTATCAGCTCCACGAATATGTCCGGATCTTCTTCGAGTCCGGGACCGAGGGCCCGGTCAGGGTCCTCTGGTTGTGGAGATGGGATATTGACCTCCCTTACAGCTTTTCGCAGTTCCTCCCGTAAAATGGCAAGGTAAGTACCTACGACAAAAAATGCGGGAAGAATGGGAGTAAGGAGATATAACTCACCCAGCTTGGAGGGTTGTACATGGAGAATCCATCCCGTGGCTTGATGCGGATGAACTCCTCTTCCTCTCCCTTGAACAACTCGGACAGAATTTTTGCTAAAGCAGCAGCGGAGTCCGTCCCTTACGCCCGCAACGGGTGGCATCATCTTCCCCGTTAAAACACCACAGGGGGTGCCCTCGATATTGAAGTGGCTGCACTCCCCGCATTATGCATATTGACAGAACTTTGATTACTGTCAATCCTGATTGAGCCAGCGCTTTAATCCGGTTCATCAGGTAAAGGACTTCTCCGTTGTCTTCCTCCTAGGGGCTCCGTGGGCGCCAGCTTCGGCGTTTCTTCAGAGGAGCATTGTTGAACTCAGGAAGACCCCGCCGAACAGGGTCCGGAAGAGGGACGTCCTCCATATAAAACCATTCCGAAGGCCAGTCTTCGGACGTCTTCTTCGGAGTACCGGACAGGTATCCGGTTTCGGCGATGCGCCATATTTCGGCTCCGCCCACTTGATAAAGTGACCCCTTCTGTGTGCGAGGGACGAGGCAAAATAACCTCTTCCACAGCTCAAAATGAGCCTCACAGCCCAGGAATAACTCGCAAAGGGCAACGTAGCCGGCGATGTGTAATATGGAAGCAGGGGTGAAATTATGCAGTTGGAGGCCGTAAAACTCCAGGAGCCCGCGGAGGAACGGATGAATTGGAAATCCGAGTCCCCTTAATAAGTAGGGAACAAGGCACACCCGCTCCCCCGTAGAGGGGCTGGGGAAGCTCTCCGCTTGCTCCCCGCCATTGTAGGTGGCGAGCCCGGCTCATACAGGAACCATATACACTAGAGGGAGGAATCCCTGGGTCTGCAGTTCGACTAATTGACTGTGTGGGACGGAACATCTCTCCCAATCACCGAGCTTAGGGCTATGGGGGCGGGAGGAGGAGCTGCGGTGGTTGGCCATGTTGGAATGGATTTTTCCGAAGCGTGCTCCGATGGATTCTCGCTGTGGGAGGATGGTATGGATTGGATCTGAGAATCCCCATCCCTTTAATAGACGATTTATTTATCTGGCTAGGGGTGTGAATGTAAAAACGCCCTGGCTCCTCGTATTCATTCGACGCGTGGAGGATAGCCCTTATTGGGCGTAGAAGCCAAGAAGTCCAACATTTGTGGGTCCGGACACTGCTTGACAAACATTCAAATTTTGAGAAGAACCCGCCTTGCAATGCCGAAGACAATACTGCGTACCGGACTTGATGTCATTGAAGCCTGGTTCGGGGGCTACTGAGGGAGTCCTGGAATAGGGGGTCTCCGGACAGCCAGACTATATCCTTAGCCGGACTGTTGGACTATGAAGATACAAGATTGAAGACTTCGTCTCGTGTCCGGACGGGACTTTACTTGGCGTGAAAGGCAAGCTAGGCAATACGGATATGTATATCTCCTCCTTTGTAACCGACCTTGTGTAACCCTAGCCCCCTCCGGTGTCTATATAAACCGGAGGGTTTTAGTCCGTAGGACAATATACAATCATACCGTAGGCTAGCTTCTAGGGTTTAGCCTCTCTGATCTTGTGGTAGATCTACTCTTGTAATACTCATATCATCAAGAACAATCAAGCATGATGTAGGGTTTTACCTCTATCAAGAGGGCCCGAACCTGGGTAAAACATCGTGTCCCCTGCCTCCTGTTACCATCCGCCTTAGACGCACAGTTCGGGACCCCCTACCCGAGATCCGCCGGTTTTGACACGGATAGCCACTTACGAGAGTGAGATCTCATAGATATGATAAGATAATATTTTTGATATTTTTGTGATAAAGATGCAAAGTAAAATAAAGGCAAAGTAAAAAGCAAAAGAAATAACTAAGTAGTAGGAGATTAATATGATAGGTTTCACTAGTGGCTTCTCTCGAGAGCATAAGTATTCTATGGTGGGTGAACAAATTACAGTTGAGCAATTGACAGAATTGAGCATAGTTATGAGAATATCTAGGTATGATCATGTATATAGGCATCACGTCCGAGACAAGTAGACCGACTCCTGCCTGCATCTACTACTATTACTCCACTCATCGACCGCTATCCAGCATGCATCTAGAGCATTAAGTTAAAAACAGAGTAATGCCTTAAGCAAGATGACATGATGTAGAGGGATAGACTCATGTAATATGACGAAAACCCATCTTGTTATCCTCGATGGCAACAATACAATACGTGCCTTGCTGCCCCTACTGTCACTGGGAAAGGACACCGCAAGATTGAACCCAAAGCTAAGCACTTCTCCCATTGTAAGAAATATCAATCTAGTAGGCCAAACCAAACTGATAATTCAAAGAGACTTGCAAAGATAACAAATCATACATAAAAGAATTCAGAGAAGATTCAAATATTGTTCATAGATAGACTTGATCATAAACCCACATTTCATCGGTCTCAACAAATACACCACAAAAAGAAGATTACATTGAATAGTTCTCCACAAGAGAGGGGGAGAACATTGTATTGAGATCCAAAAAGAGAGAAGAAGCCATCTAGCTAATAACTATGGACCCGTAGGTCTGAGGTAAACTACTCACACTTCACTGGAGGGGCTATGGTGTTGATGTAGAAGCCCTCCGTGATCGATGCCCCCTCCGACGGAGCTCCGGAACAGGCCCCAAGATGGGATCTCGTGGATAAAGAAAGTTGCGGTGGTGGAATTAGTTTTTTGGCTCCGTCTCTGATCGTTTGGGGGTACGTAGGTATATATAGGAGGAAGGAGTACGTCGGTGGAGCAACAGGGGGCCCACGAGGGTGGAGGGCGCGCCTGGGGGGGGGGGTAGGCGCGCCCCTACCTCATGGCCTCCTCTTTTGTGTCTTGACGTAGGGTCCAAGTCTCCCGGGTCTTGTTCGTTGAGAAAATCACGTTCCCGAAGGTTTCATTCTGTTTGGACTTCGTTTGATATTCCTTTTCTTCGAAA
Organism: Triticum aestivum; assembly: GCF_018294505.1. Taxonomy (NCBI): domain Eukaryota; kingdom Viridiplantae; phylum Streptophyta; class Magnoliopsida; order Poales; family Poaceae; genus Triticum; species Triticum aestivum. The sequence goes on from NC_057794.1 coordinate 352,342,367, forward strand.
CCCTAAAACAGGCAAAAACACCAATTCTGGGTTGGGCCTCCGGTTAATAGGTTAGTCCCAAAAATAATATAAAAGTGGATAATAAAGCCCAATAATGTCCAAAGTAGTAGATAATATAGCATGGAGCAATCAAAAATTATAGATACCTTGGAGACGTATCAGCTACCTGTGATGAAAGATGATGGAAAAAGATAGAGTAATATATAAAAAAGGAAAAAAGTAAGTAGGTTATGGGAGTACTTGTAGACCCGTCCGTGTTGTGCTTTCGCCGATGCCTAGGCTATTTTAAGTGCATAGTTATGTATACGCGGTACACATTTCACAGGTATATGAGGCAGACGGCGGAAGCCGAACTGCTACTCCTGCTCCAAACTTGGTCGATCCTATTGGATGGAGACCGGTGGCTTAACAACCAACAAAGTATGTGCTACGTCTTGAGCTTGCGTTGGTTTTCCCCGAAGAGATAGGAATGATGCAGCAGAGTAGTGTAAGTATTTCCCTTAGTTTTTGAGAACCAAGGTATCATTCTAGTAGGAGGCCACGCTCAAGTCTCTCGTACCTGCACAAAGCGATAGCTACTCGCAACCAACGCGATTAGGGGTTGTCAATCCCTTCACGGTCACTTACGAGAGTGAGATCTGATAGATATAATATTTTTGGTATAAAGATGCAAAGTAAAAAGTAAAAGCAAAGTAAAAAAGCAAAGCAAGATTAAAGTGATGGAGATTGATATGATGAGAATAGACCCGGGGGGCATAGGTTTCACTAGTGGCTTCTCTCAAGAGCATTAGTATTCTACGGTGGGTGAACAAATTACTGTTGAGCAATTGACAGAATTGAGCATAGTTATGAGAATATCTAGGCATGATCATGTATATAGGCATCACGTCCGTGACAAGTAGATCGAAATGATTCTGCATCTACTACTATTACTCCACTCATCGACCGCTATCCAGCATGCATCTAGAGTATTAAGTTAAAAACAGAGTAACGCCTTAAGCAAGATGACATGATGTAGAGAGATAAATTCATGCAATATGAAATAAACCCCATCTTGTTATCCTCGATGGCAATGATACAACACGTGCCTTGCTGCCCCTTCTGTCACTGGGTAAGGACATCGCAAGATCGAACCCAAAGCTAAGCACTTCTCCCATGGCAAGAACTACCAATCTAGTTGGCCAAATGAAACGGATAATTCGAATAGACTTGCAAAGATAACCAATCATACATAAAAGAATTCAGAGAAGATTCAAATATTATTCATAGATAGACTTGATCATAAACCCACAATTCATCGGTCTCAACAAACACACCGCAAAAAGAAGATTACATCGAATAGATCTCCACAAGAGAGGGGGAGAACTTTGTATTGAGATTCAAAGAGAGAGAAGAAGCCATCTAGCTACTAACTATGGACCCGAAGGTCTGAGGTAAACTACTCACACTTCATCGGAGAGGCTATGATGATGTAGAATCCCTCCGTGATGACGGCCCTCTTCCGGCGGAGCTCCGCAACAGGCCCCAAGATGGGATCTCATGGATACAGAAAGTTGCAGCGGTGGAATTAGGTTTTTGGCTCCTGTTCTGATCGTTTGGGGGTACGTGTGTATATATAGGAGGAAGAAGTACATCAGTGGAGCACCGAGGGGCCCACGAGGCAGGGGGGCGCGCCCTAGGGGGGGGGGCGCCCCACCCTTTTGAGCTCCTCTTTGACTCCCTGGAGTAGGGTCCAAGTCTCCTAAATCATGTTCCTGAAGATTTTATTCTGTTTGGACTCCGTTTGATATTCTGTTTCTTCGAAACACTGAAATAGGAAAAAAACAGCAATTCTGGGCTGGGCCTCCCATTAATAGGTTAGTCCCAAAAATAATGTAAAAGTGGAAAATAAAGCCCAATATAGTCTAAAACAGTAGATAATATAACATGGAGCAATCAAAAATTATAGATACGTTGGAGACGTATCAGGCATCCCCAAGCTTAATTCCTGCTCGTCCTCGAGTAGGTAAATGATAAAAAGAGAATTTTTGATGCAGAGTGCTACTTGGCATAATTTCAATGCAAATCTTCTTAATTGTGGTATGAATATTCAGATTAGAAAGATTCAAGACAAAAGTTTATATTGACACAAAAATAATAATACTTCAAGCATACTAACAAAGCAATTATGTCTTTGCAAAATAACATGGCCATAGAAAGTTATCCCTACAAAATCATATAGTCTGGCTATGCTCCATCTTCACCACACTTAAATCATGCACAACCCCGATGACAAGCCAAGCAATTGTTTCATACTCTAACTTTTTCAAAACTTTTTCAATCTTCACGCAATACATGAGCGTGAGCCATGGATATAGCACTATAGGTGGAATAGAAGGGTGGTTGTGGAGAAGACAAAAAGGAGGAGAAGATAGTCTCACATCAACTAGGCGTATCAACGGGCTATGGAGATTCCCATCAATAGATATCAATGTGAGTGAGTAGGGATTGCCATGCAATGGATGCACCAGAGCTATATATGTATGAAAGCTCAACAAAAGAAACTAAGTGGGTGTGCATCCAACTTGCTTTCTCACGAAGACCTAGGGCAATTTTGAGGAAGCCCATCATTGGAATATACAAGCCAAGTTCTATAATGAAAAATTCCCACTAGTATATGAAAGTGACAACATATGAGACTCTCTATATGAAGAACATGGTGCTACTTTGAAGCACAATATATGAGACTCGCTATATCATGGTGCTACTTTGAAGCACAAGTGTGGAAAAAAGGATAGTAGCATTGCCCCCTTTTTTTGGGCCTTTTTTTCTTTGGCCTTTCTCTCTTTTTTTTATTTGGGACAATGCTCTATTGAATGATGATCATCACACTTTTATTTATTTACAACTCAATGATTACAACTCGATTCTAAAACAAAGTATGACTCTATATGGATGCCTCCAGCGGTGTACCGGGATATGCAATGAATCAAGAGTGACAAGTATGAAAAAATTATGAATGATGGCTTTACCACAAATACTATGTCAACTACATGATCATGCTAAGCAATATGACAATGATGAATGTGTCATGATGAACTAGATGGTGGAAAGTTGCATGCCAATATATCTCGGAATGGCTATGGAAATGCAGTAATAGGTAGGTATGGTGGCTGTTTTGAGGAAGGTATATGGTAGGTGTATGATACCGGCGAAAGGTGCGCGGTATTAGAGAGGCTAGCAAAGGTGGAAGGGTGAGAGTGCGTATAATCCATGGACTCAACATTAGTCATAAAGAACTCATATACTTATTGCAAAAAATCTAGAAGTTATCAAAGCAAAGTATTACGCGCATGCTCCTAGGGGGATAGATTGGTAGGAAAAGACCATCGCTCGTCCCCGACCGCCACGCATAAGGAAGACAATCAATAAATAAATCATGCTGCGACTTCATCACATAACGGTTCACCATACGTGCATGCTACGGGAATCACAAACTTTAACACAAGTATTCTTTAAATTCACAACTACTCGACTAGCATGACTTTAATATTATCACCTCCATATCTCAAAACAATTATCATGTTTCAATCTTTTCTTAGTATTCAACACACTCAAAAGAAAGTTTCACAAATCTTGAATACCAAGCATATTATTTTAAGCAAATTACCATGCTATTAAGAGACTCTCAAAATAATTTAAGTGAAGCATGAGAGATCAATAGTTTCTCTAAAACAAATCCACCACCGTGCTCTAAAAGATCTAAGTGAAGCACATAGAGCAAAATTATAACACTCAAAAGATATAAGTGAAGCACATAGAGCAAAATTATAACGCTCAAAACATATAAGTGAAGCACATAGAGCAAAACTACTTAGCTCAAAAGATATAAGTGAAGCACATAGAGTATTCTATCAAATTTTAATTCATGTATGGCTCTCTCAAAAGGTGTGTACAGCAAGGATGATTGTGGTATACTAAGACACAAAGACACAAACAATACAAGACGCTCCAAGCAAAACACATATCATGTTGGTGAATAAAAATATAGCTCCAAGTAAATTACCGATGGAAGTGGACGAAAGAGGGGATGCCTTCCGGGCCATCCCCAAGCTTTGACTTCTTGGTGTCCTTGGATTATCTTGGGGGTGCCATGGGCATCCCAAAGCTTAGGCTCTTGCCACTCCTTGTTCCATGATCCATCAAAAGAATTCACCCAAAACTTGAAAACTTCACAACACAAAACTCAAAATAGAAAACTCGTGAGCTCCGTTAGCGAAAGAAAACAAAAGACCACTTCAAGGTACTGTAATGAAATCATTCTTTATTTATATTGGTGTTAAACCTACTGTATTCCAACTTCTCTATGGATTATAAACTATTTTACTAGCCATAGATTCATCAAAATAAGCAAACAACACACGAAAAACAGAATCTGTCAAAAACAGAACAATCTATAGTAATCTGTAGCTAGCGCAAGATCTGGAACCCCAAAAATTCTAAAATAAATAGCTGGACGTGAGGAATTTATCTATTAGTCATATGCAAAATAATTAACTAAATATCACTCTTCAAATAAAAATGACAGCAGTTCTCGTGAGCGCTAAAGTTTCTGTTTTTACAGCAAGTTCAACAAGACTTTCCCCAAGTCTTCCCAACGGTTCTACTTGGCACAAACACTAATTAAACACAAAAAACACAACCAAAACAGAGGCTAGATAATTTATTTATTACTAAGCAGGAGCAAAAAGCAAGGAATAAAAATAAAATTTGGTTGCCTCCCAACAAGCGCTATCGTTTAACGCCCCTAGCTAGGCATAAACGCGAGGATAGATCTAGGTATTGCCATCTTTGGTAGGCAATCCATAAGTGGCTCTCATGATAGTTTCATATGGTAATTTTATTTTCTTTCTTGGAAAGTGTTCCATGCCATTTTTAATGGAAATTGAAATCTAATATTCCCTTCCTTCATATCAATAATCACACCAACCGTTCTAAGGAAAGGTCTACCAAGAATAATAGGGCAAGAAGGATTGCAATCTATATCAAGAACAATGAAATCTACGGGCACATAATTCCTATTTGCAACAATAAGAACATCATTAATTCTTCCCATAGGTTTCTTAATAGTGGAATACGCAAGATGCAAGTTTAGAGAGCAATCAACAAAATTACGGAAATCTAGTAAATCACACAAAGTCTTGGGAATAGTAGAGACACTAGCACCCAAATCACACAAAGCATAAAACTCATGATCTTTAATTTTAATTTTAATAGTTGGTTCCCACTCATCATAGAGTTTTCTAGGGATAGAAACTTTCAACTCAAGTTTTTCTTCATAAGATTGCATCAAGGCATCAACAATATGTTCGGTGAAGGCTTTATTTTGACTATAAGCATGTGGAGAATTTAGCATGGATTGCAACAAGGAAATACAATCAATTAAAGAACAACTTTCATAATTAAATTCCTTGAAATCCAATATAGTGGGTTTAGCAACATCTAGATTTTTATTTCTTTCAATCCCACTTTCATCAATTTCATCATTAAGATCTAAATATTCCGAATTTTTAGAATGCCTTCTAGGTAAAGGAAGATCATATTCAGTTTCATCAAGATTCATATTGCAAAACAAAGATTTAATAGGGGACACATCAATAACTTTTAGATCTTCATCTTGATTTTCATAGGAATTGGAGGAACACGCTTTAATAAAGGCATCTTTGGAAGCACGCATCCTAGCGGTTCTTTCCTTGCACTCATCAATGGAAATTATCATGGCTTTGATAGTCTCATTGATATCATGCTTAGGAGGAATATATCTAAGCTTTAAAGAATCAACCTCAAGAGAAATTCTATCAACGTTTCTAGCCAAATCATCAACTTTAAGCAATTTCTCCTCAAGCAAAGCATTAAAATTCTTTTATGAATTTATAAATTCTTTAACACTATTCTCAAATTCATAGGGCATATTATTATAATTTCCATAAGAGTTGTTGTAGGAATTCCCATAATTATTAGAAGGATTGCTAGGATATGGCCTAGGATTAAAATTCCCTCTATAAGCGTTGTTACCAAAATTATTCCTACCAACAAAATTCACATCCATAGATTCATTGTTATTCTCAATCAAAGTAGACAAAGGCATATCATTAGGATCAGAAGAAACACTCTTAGTAGCAAATAATTTCATAAGTTCATCCATCTTTCCACTCAACACATTAATTTCTTCTATCTCATGCACCTTTTTATTAGAAGATCTTTCAGTATGCCATTGAGAATAATTAACCATAATATTATCTAGGAGTTTAGTAGCATCTCCTAAAGTGATTTCCATAAAAGTGCCTCCCGTGGCCGAATCTAAAAGATTTCTAGAAGCAAAATTCAATCCGGCATAACATTTTTGTATGATCATCCACAAATTCAAACCATGAGTAGGGCAATTATGTATCATTAATTTCATTCTCTCCCAAGCTTGTGCAACATGTTCATGATCAAGTTGCTTAAAATTCATAATATCGTTTCTAAGAGAGATGATCTTAGCGGGAGGAAAATACTTAGAGATAAAAGCATCTTTGCACTTATTCCATGAATGAATACTACTTTTAGGCAAAGACGAAAACCAAGCTTTAGCACGATCTCTAAGCGAAAAAGGAAATAGCTTCAATTTAATGACATCATTATTGACATATTTTTTCTTTTGCATATCACATAAATCAATGAAGCTATTCAGATGAGTAACGACATCTTCACTAGGAAGGCCGGCGAATTGATCTTTCATAACAAGATTCAACAAAGCAGTATTAATTTCACAAGATTCAACATCGGTAAGAGGAGTAATCGGAGTGCTAAGGAAATCATTATTATTGGTATTGGTGAAGTCACACAATTTGGTAGTATCTTGAGCCATCGCGACAAACAAGCAATCTAACACACGAGCAAACAAAAAGCAAGCGGGCAAAAAGAGGCAAATGGAGAGGGAGGATAGAGAGAGAGGGCGCATAAAACGGCAAGGGTGAATTGGGGGGAGAGGAAAACGAGAGGCAAATGGCAAATAATGTAATGCGAGAGATAGGGATTGTGATGGGTACTTGGTATGTTGACTTTTTGCGTAGACTCCCCGGCAACGGCACCACAAGTCCTTCTTGCTACATCTTGAGCTTGCCTTGGTTTTCCCCGAAGAGGAAGGGATGATGCAGCAGAGTAGCGTAAGTATTTCCCTAAGTTTTTGAGAACCAAGGTATCAATCCAGTAGGAGGCCACACTCAAGTCCCTCGTACCTGCACAAAGCGATAGCTACTCGCAACCAACGCGATTAGGGGTTGTCAATCCCTTCACGGTCACTTACGAGAGTGAGATCTGATAGATATAATATTTTTCGTATTTTTGGTATAAAGATGCAAAGTAAAAAGTAAAAGCAAAGTAAAAACGCAAAGCAAGATTAAAGTGATGGAGATTGATATGATGAGAATAGACCCGGGGGCCATAGGTTTCACTAGTGGCTTCTCTCAAGAGCATAAGTATTCTACGGTGGGTGAACAAATTACTCTTGAGCAATTGAGAGAATTGAGCATAGTTATGAGAATATCTAGGCATGATCATGTATATAGGCATCACGTCCGTGACAAGTAGATCGAAACGATTCTGCATCTACTACTATTACTCCACTCATGGACCGCTATCCAACATGCATCTAGAGTATTAAGTTAAAAACAGAGTAACACCTTAAGCAAGATGACATGATGTAGAGAGATAAATTCATGCAATATGAAATAAACCCCATCTTGTTATCCTCGATGGCAACGATACAATACGTGCCTTGCTTCCCCTTCTGTCATTGGTTAAGGACACCGCAAGATCGAACCCAAAGCTAAGCACTTCTCCCGTGGCAAGAACTACCAATCTAGTTGGCCAAACCAAACGGATAATTCGAAGAGACTTGCAAAGATAACCAATCATACATAAAAGAATTCAGAGAAGATTCAAATATTATTCATAGATAGACTTGATCATAAACCCACAATTCATCGGTCTCAACAAACACACCGCAAAAATAAGATTACATCGAATTGATCTCCACAAGAGAGGGGGAGAACTTTGTATTGAGATTCAAAGAGAGAGAAGAAGCCATCTAGCTACTAACTATGGACCCAAAGGTCTGAGGTAAACTACTCACACTTCATTGGAGAGGCTATGATGATGTAGAAGCCCTCCGTGATGATGGCCCTCTTCCGGCGGAGCTCCGGAACAGGCCCCAAGATGGGATCTCATGGATACAGAAAGTTGCGGCAGTGGAATTAGGTTTTTGGCTCCTGTTCTGATTGTTTGGGGGTACGTGTGTATATATAGGAGGAAGAAGTATGTCGGTGGAGCACCAAGGGGCCCATGAGGCAGGGGGCGCGCCCCCCACCCTCGTGACCTCCTCTTTGACTCCCTGGAGTAGGGTCCAAGTCTCTTGGATCACGTTCGGTGAGAAAATCACGTTCCCGAAGATTTTATTCCGTTTGGACTCCCTTTGATATTCTGTTTCTCCGAAACACAGAAATAGGCAAAAAAACAGCAATTCTGGGTTGGGCCTCAGGTTAAAAGTTTAGTCCCAAAAATAATATAAAAGTGGAAAATAAAGCCCAATATAGTCCAAAACAGTAGATAATATAGCATGGTGCAATCAAAAATTATAGATACGTTGGAGACGTATCAGTATGCGGTTTAATGAGACCGCTTTGTACTTCGGCTGAGGTCGCCGTAGTGTGATCCTCAGTCCAGAGGGAGTGTCTCTCCATCTCCCATGTAGAGTTGTGTGTCATGTATACCATGTTCACTGTTTTCACTTCGGGGGGAAATTGCTTCTGACACCCAGAATTTGGTTGGTGAGCCTCTTCGTCATCTCTATCGGCCGGCGGCGTCGTCCCCTTGTGTTCGGCATTGAGCTTGCCGGCCTACTTGAAGACCCAACAACTTCTGTTGGTATGATTAGCTGGTTTGTTGGGGTGGCCATGAATCTGGCAGGGCCGGTCCAATATCTTGTCCAAATTGGATGGTCCATCTCTATTTGCCTTAAATGGATTCTTTCGTTGACTGGATTTGGGGCCACTGAATCCGGCGTTAACCGCTGTGTCATGCATTCTTTCATTATCATTGTGGCGTTTGTATTTGTTGCATCGTGGTTTGCCATTGCTGTCCCGGACTTCGGAAGTGCCCGGATCGCTGGCGCTGCTGCTTCTACGAGCGAGCCAACTGTCTTCTCCCGCATAAAAATGGGTCATTAGAGCGGTAAGGGCTGGCATGGATTTTGGTTTTTCTTGACCGAGGTGGCGAGCGAGCCACTTGTCCCGGACGCTGTGTTTGAAGGCCGCTAGGGCTTCCGCGTCCGGATAGTCGATGATTTGGTTCTTTTTAACTAAGAACCTGGTCCAAAAGCTTCCTGGCTGACTCTCCGGGTTGCTGGACAATGTGACTTAAGTCATCGGCATCCGGTGGCCGGACATATGTAACTTGGAAGTTGTCAAGGAAGGCTTCTTCCAAGTCCTCCCAGCTGCCAATAGAATTTTTGGGCAGGCTATTTAGCCAGTGCCGAGCTGTCCCTTTGAGTTTTAAAGGGAGGTATTTAATGGCATGGAGGTCATCTCCACGAGTCATATGAATGTGGAGAATAAAGTCCTTGATCCACACCGCGGGGTCAGTTGTTCCATCGTATGATTCGATATTTACGGGTTTAAACCCTTATGGGAATTTGTGATCCATTACTTTGTCAGTGAAGCAAAGAGGGTGTGCGGCGCCTCTATATCGGGCCACATCGCGACGTAGCTCCGATGGAGTCTGTCTGCAGTGTTCAGCCCATGCATGACTAGGCTTGTCACGTCCGAATAGATAGCCGTCAATAGGTGTTGAGGTACGTTCCCGCGATCCGTGGATCGATCTGGTATGCCCTGTTCTCTTGTTCAGGTCCTGCCGGAGGTCATATGTGTGACCACGAGCTGTTTTATCTCTGCCTTTATGATGAGGCAGGGCGGGCTGGTGTTCGGCTTGAGTTGCCGCTTTATCCCGACCACGTGGTAGTCAGTCAGCCTCGTCGCGTGATGATGGTATGGGCTCCAGCGCCTCATCATCGAACTTAGGTAGCAATTTGCGCTTCGGGTAGCTTTTGGTTGGGCGCTTAAGGCTGTGTTCTTCGGCTGTCAGGATATCATTCCATCTATCATTTAACAGGTCTTGATCAGCTTGAAGTTGCTGCTGCTTCTTTTTCAGGCTTCTTGCGGTGGCTATTAGCTGGCGCTTGAAGCGCTCCTGCTCGAGAGGTTCTTCAGGCATGATGAAATCCTCGTTGCCGAGGCTTACCTCATCCTCGGAGAGCGGAAGAAAATTACTATCCTTCGAGTTTTTGTTGCTGGCCTGTTCGTTGGGGCTAACTTGCCCATCTTCCCGTTCTTCTTGTTCAGGAGTTGTTTCAACGGGGTCTTCATTATCATCGGCATCGTCAGGAGTATTATCTTCTCCTATGCCGGTATTTCTATCTTTTGCCCAACGTGACTTAGAGCGGCACTGCTGACGTCGATGCTTAGGCTGTGTCTCAAGAGGTTTGTCCTTGACTGGATCTTCTTTGTCGTCGTCATTAGATTCTTTAGGCGTATCCACCATATATACGTCGTACGAAGAAGTGGTCGTCCAGCGTCCGGTAAACGGCGGGTTTTGGCCATGCTCCTCGTTTGCATCGTCGTCCATACCGTCGATGTCTTCGGAGCCGTAATTGAGCATGTCTGTTAAGTTTTCGACAGTGGCTATAAAGTGGGTGGTGGGTGGGGAGCGAAAGTCCCTGTTGCCAGCTTCTAGTTCGAACCGGATATAGTTCGGCTGTGAATCCCCCGCTAAGGATAGGTTTTTTAATGAATTCAACACATCGCCCAAGGGCGAGTGCCGGAAGATGTTCGCGACGTTGAATTCAGTGATCGATAACTGATCATGCTCGTCATGCGTGAACGCACATAGTTTGGAACTTTTAACTGGAAACGAGCCCGAGGTTCCGGTGACACAGGCATTACCAGAGGTTAGGTCTGTGTGCGGCTCCAATGCCGTGGAGTCTGCGGCTTTCGTGGTGAAGGAAATATGCCCTAGAGGCAATAATAAAGTTATTATTTATTTCCTTATATCATGATAAATGTTTATTATTCATGCTAGAATTGTATTAACCGGAAACATAATACATGTGTGAATACATAGACAAACAGTATGTCACTAGTATGCCTCTACTTGACTAGCTCGTTGAATCAAAGATGGTTAAGTTTCCTAGCCATAGACATGAGTTGTCATTTGATTAACGGGGTCACATCATTAGAGAATGATGTGATTGACTTGACCCATTCCGTTAGCATAACACTTGATCGTTTAGTTTGTTGCTATTGCTTTCTTCATGACTTATACATGTTCCTATGACTATGAAATTATGCAACTCATGTTTACCGGAGGAACACCTTGTGTGCTACCAAACGTCACAACGTAACTGGGTGATTATAAAGGTGCTCTACAGGTGTCTTCGAAGGTACTTGTTGGGTTGGCGTATTTCGAGATTAGGATTTGTCACTCCCATTGTCGGAGAGGTATCTCTGGGCCCACTCAGTAATGCACATCACTATAAGCCTTGCAAGCATTGCAACTAATGAGTTAGTTGCGGGATGATGTGTTACGGAACGAGTAAAGAGACTTGCCAGTAACGAGATTGAACTAGGTATTGAGATACCGACGATCGAATCTCGGGCAAGTAACATACCGATGATAAAGGGAACAACGTATGTTATTATGCGGTTTGACCGATAAAGATCTTCGTAGAATATGTAGGAGCCAATATGAGCATCCAGGTTCCGCTATTGGTTATTGACCGGAGACGTGTCTCGGTCATGTCTACATAGTTCTTGAACCCATAGGGTCCGCACGCTTAAAGTTCGATGACGGTTATATTATGAGTTTATGTGTTTTGATGTACAGAAGGTTGTTCGGAGTCCCGGATGTGATAAAGGACATGACGAGGAGTCTTGAAATGGTCGAGACATGAAGATTGATATATTGGAAGCCTATGTTTGGATGTCGGAAGTGTTCCGGGTGAAATCGGGATTTTACCGGAGTACCGGGAGGTTACCAGAACCCCCCGGGGGCTTAATGGGCCTACATGGGCCTTAGTGGAAATAGAGGGAAGCAAGGGGAGTGTAGGGCGCGCCCCCAAGGACCAAACCGAATTGGTTTAGGGCAAGGGGGCCGGCCCCCTCTTTCCTTCTTTCCCTCTCTCTTTTCCTTCTCCCGAATCCTATTCCAACTCGGAAAAGGGGGGGTGAGGGAGTCCGGGATTAGGGGTCTCCGGACAGCCGGATTATATCCTTTGGCCGGACTGTTGGACTATGAAGATACAAGATTGAAGACTTCGTCTCGTGTCCGGATGGGACTCTACCTGGCGTGGAAGGCAAGCTTGGCAGTACGGATATGGATATCTCCTCCTTTGTAACCGACCTTGTGTAACCCTAGCCCCCTCCGGTGTCTATATAAACTGGAGGGTTTTAGTCAGTAGGACACAATAACATACAATCATACCATAGGCTAGCTTTTAGGGTTTAGCCTCTCCGATCTCGTGGTAGATCAACTCTTGTAATACCCATATCATCAAGAATAAATCAAGCAGGACGTAGGGTTTTACCTCCATCTAGAGGGCCTGAACCTGGGTAAAACATCGTGTCCCCTGCCTCCTGTTACCATCAGCCTAGACGCACAGTTCGGGAGCCCCTACCCGAGATCCGCCGGTTTTGACACCGACATTGGTGCTTTCATTGAGAGTTCCTTTGTGTCGTCGCCGTTAGGCTTGATGGCTCCTACGATCATCGATGGCGATGCAACCCAGGGTGAGACTTTTCTCCCCAGACAGATTTTTGTATTCGGCGGCTTCACACTGCGGGCCAACTCGCTTGGCCATCTGGAGCAGATCGAAAGTTACGCCCCTGGCCACCAGGTCAGGTTTGGAAGCTTAAACTACACAGCCGATATCCGCGGAGAGTTGATCTTCGACGGATTCGAGCCTCTGCCTTGTGCGTCGCGCGGTCATGATGAGTACGATTTAGCTCTACCATTAGACAGTGTTCAGAAGATCGCACTGGCAGCCGCTCCGACCCTCAATTCGGAGCCAGTTGCGCCGTCCATGGACGGGTGGATGGACCCCACCACGGAGGCCTTACCCTCAGCGGCGATCGAGCCGAATATCGACCTTACCCTTCACGAGAGCCGTGTTGCTAAACTGCCGGATCCTTCCCCGACCACGGACTCTGAACCGCTTGTGCCCGTGCCTATCAAATCCGACTGGGTGCCAATCATGGAGTTCACCTCCGCGGATATCTTTCAGCACTCACCCTTCAACGACGTACTAAATTCATTAAAGTCTCTCTCCTTGTCAGGAGAGTCCTGGCCGAACTATGTCCGGCAGGATTGGGATGCGGATGACGAAGAAATTCGCCGCCCACCCACCACCCACTTAGTAGCCACTGTCGATGACTTAACTGACATGCTCAACTTCGACTCCGAAGACATCGACGGTATGGACGACGATGCAGGAGGCGAACAGGAACCACTGCCCACAGGGCACTGGACGCCCACTTCATCACATGACGTATACATGGTGGACACACCAAAAGAAGACGACGACGAGGAACGGAAGGACGCAACAGAGGGTTGTCCCCTCGAGAAGCAGTCAAAGCGGCGGCGTAAGCGCCGCCCCAAATCCCGCCTCGGCAGAAACAATGATCATATAGACCCAGCCTTAGAGCAGGGTGAACAATCGCCGGACCACGGCAACACGGAGAATCAAACCGAACAACCCGACTCTGTCAAAGATAATAGTCCGGACGACATCACACCGGACGGACACCCGGAGCAACAGAATGCCCGTCAAAGGCTTGTTGCCACCACGAGGAGTCTAAAAAAGCAGAAGCAAAGGCTCAAGGCTGCGCAAGACGCACTCAGAATCAGATGGAGTAAAGTACTCAACACAACAGCGAAGTACGACGGTAATCGCCCCACCAAGAGCTACCTGAAGCGGAAGTTGCTACCTGAATTCGATGAGGAGGCCTTAGATCCCCCGCAACCAAAAATTAAAACGGCCAGCTGGCCGGATAGACGACCTCACGGCCAACATAGAGCGGCAAACAACGCCGCACATAAGCCAATATGTGATCCATGCAAGGGCTTGCATCAAAGGGATGGCGCAACCGGATCCATCCATGGACCACGCAAGCGCGCTCCAGCATACAATGCAACACAACAAACATCCAAACATCATGGTACACCCAGATACAGGGGTGCCACACCCCCCCTATGTTTCATCGACGAGGTGCTGGACCATGAATTTCCAGAGGGATTCAAACCCGTAAACATAGAGGCATACGACGGAACAACAGACCCTGGGGTTTGGATTGAGGACTATATCCTCCATATCCATATGGCTCGAGGAGATGATCTCCATGCCATCAAGTACTTACCCCTCAAGCTCAAAGGGCCAGCTCGGCACTGGCTCAAAAGCCTCCCCGAAAGCTCCATTGGAAGCTGGGAAGAGCTCGAAGATGCTTTTCGGGCAAATTTTCAAGGGACTTATGTCCAACCTCCGGATGCGGACGATTTAAGTCATATAACTCAACAGCCCGGAGAGTCAGCCCGAAAGCTTTGGAACAGGTTTCTTACTAAAAAGAACCAAATAGTCGACTGTCCGGATGCCGAAGCCTTGGCAGCTTTTAAACACAACGTCCGAGAGGAATGGCTTGCCAGACACCTCGGCCAAGAAAAGCTGAGAACAATGGCAGCATTAACAAGCCTCATGACCCGCTTTTGCATGGGCGAGGACATCTGGCTAGCCCGATGCAGCACCAGCGACCCAAGTACATCCGAAGTTAGAGATGGAAACGGGAAATCACGACGCAACAAAAATAATAAGCGCCAGAATAAAGAAGACAACCCGAAGAGCACGACGGTAAACACTGGATTCAAAAGCTCTCGGCCAGGTCAGCAAAAGCCGCCCTTTAAAGGTGCTAGAGATGAACTATCCATCCTAAACAAAATTCTGGACCAAATATGTCAAATCCATAGCACCCCCGATAAACCTGCAAATCATACCCACAGAGAATGTTGGGTCTTCAAGCAGTCCGGCAAGCTCAACGCCGTACACAAGGGGGAGGATACACCAAGCGAAGACGAGGATGAGCCTCTCAAGCAAGACACTGGGGAACAAAAGAAATTTCCACTAGAAGTCAAAACAGTACACGTGTTACACGTGATCAAGGGGAGAAACAAAGCGGCACTCCCAGAGAAATATGCCCAAGGGCCTATCACCGTGGAGTCCTGCCACTGGCCATCCCAACCGATCACTTTCGACCATCGGGATTACTCAGCAAGTATCCAGCGTGCAGGATGTGCTGCCTTGGTATTAGATCCAATAATTGACGGATACCACTTCACACGAGTCCTGATGGACGGTGGCAGCAGTCTAAACCTGATATATCAGGATACAATCCACAAAATGGGGATAGACCCAACGAAAATTTGCCACAGCAATACTACCTTTAAAGGAGTAACTCCCGGCCCAGGGGCTCATTGCACGGGCTCCCTGCTACTAGAGGTTATATTCGGCTTCCCCGATAACTTCCGTAGCGAAAATTTAACCTTCCACATTGCTCCGTTCCAAAGTGGCTATCAAGCACTACTTGGACATGAAGCTTTCGCTCGCTTTAATGCAATACTGCATTACGCTTCCCTCATGCTTAAGATGCCCGGTCCACGTGGCATCATTATAGTAAATGGAAATATTGAGCGATCCCTGCACGCCGAAGAGAGTGCGGCTGCCTTGGCAGCTGCACACTAAAATTGCCTCACCAGCTAAAGCATTTGATAGGTCGTCAAGACTATGGACACGGTTAGACGAGTCCAACGCAGCTATATGTAATTCATACTGGTTTGATGGCCACACCCCTATTACAAATACAAGGGGCTCAACGCATGCAGACAAGTGGCAATTTTTACTCATCTTGAATTGTACATGGTTTCTTTAATATAACCTACCTTTTTGCACGACAACTTTTCACCTAAGTTCCTATCTTTTACAGATGACCATCGTGCTACACCCGTCCAGGATACGGCACAACGAAGACACATGCGCAGACATGCAGCAGGGACCCGTTCCAAGGATTCTTTTTAGATTAAGACCCTGCGTAAACCTTTCTTACTGTCTCTTGTTGATACACATCCCTCGGATTCTCAATACTATTGAGAAGGATGCTGACGTCTTGGCATGTGGCCATGTCAGAATAATGCACATACCTGGACACCAGGGGCTTCTTACAAAGGGCACTGTTTAGGCCCGGTTCATACCATAAAAGACCGAATACCTTAGGGAGTGTTCGGCGTCGCGAGTTCGGCCTTATATGCATCAGCTCCGAATCATGTCTTTGGTCAAATGTTGGGTTTGCCCGGCTCCTTTGTTTTGCTGCCTTACGTTCCGCTCTATCGGCTAAGGTGGCACCAGGAGAACTACTGCGATTGTGCCCCGGTTCATCCGGACGAGCACCTCAGTAGAGAAAGCCGAAAACTGACTGTCATGATATAGCGTGAGACTGGTCAACCACTCGATGACCCATCAGAATGTTAGAATTCCTCCGCCTTAAAGAAGGGCCGTTTCCCGGCCAGGCATGTACGCACCCCGAATTCGGGAGAGTGCAGAGCCACCAGGGCCTATATAGTAGCCCCACCGTCAAACTCCTATGGCTAAGTGAAAGTGTTAAAGCATTATAGTCTGGTTGCCTCGTTCGCTGCGCTATCACCTCCTTATTAGGACCAAGACGTTGGATTAAGTGTGAACACGCGTCTTCTGCGAACACCCCCGCATTATATGCGTGGGGGCTGAAGCCGACGACTGCAATCTTTCAGGTTATATACATATATACATAAACGACCACACAGGAGGCATCATATTACTTTCAGGCAAAAGTATAAATACAACCTTAATAAATTTGATAAACATTGTTTTTACAATGGGAATACATGTCACTCAAACATAATATTCTTCGAGCACTGGGCCTCTATCAAACGAGCACCCTCAAGAACTTCTTCAAAATAGTGCTCGGCAGCCACTCGGCCTATGGCCGAACCCTGCGCCGCAACAGTGGTAGCATCCATCTCTGCCTAGTATGCTTTGACACGGGCAAGGGCCATCCGTGAGCCTTCTATGCATGCTGACCTCTTCATCGCATTGATGCGCGACACCGCACCAAGGAACTGCTGCACTAAGCTGAAATAGCTGTTCGGCTTCGGCTTTTCCGGCCACAGATGATCTATGACGGACATCATGGCGAGTCCGGACAATCTATTGAGTTTGGCCCATTCGGCAAGTTGATCAGTTAGTGGAAGAGGACGCTCTGGAACGTTAAACTGCGACCAGAATAGCTTGTCCACTTCACGATCTGTTTGATCTCGGAAGTATTCGGCCGCATCGACAGCACTCGCCGTCAAATCCAGATATGCGTCTGCCGAACTCCACAGCCGATCCAGAGGGGCATACCGCGGATCTCCGAACTTCCTCTGTAGCAAAAAGGGCTTCCCAGCCACAATATCACCAGCTTCACGCAGCTCTTCCTTCTTTGCCCTCATGGCAGAGCGGGTGTCTTTGGCCGCCATCGTGGCCTTTTCGAGGTCCGTCGCCTTCGCTCGGTTTTCTTCTTCAAGGAACCGGCAACGGTCGGCAGTGTCTTTTAACTTTACAGCCATCTTGGCCATCTTTTCTTTGCTCTCGCAATGCGCGGCCTTCTCGGCTCTTAACTCTTCGGCCGCCTTTAAAGCGGCCGCATTACTAATCCTTGTTTGTTCATTGGCTCGGGCAAGTTCCGCCCGAAGGGTCTCCACGGCGGCAACTCCATCTGCAGTCACAACATATTAAAGATACTGGCATCACGCTGCTCTTACTATGTGACATTGACTGGAAAAACATTACTTACCCTGTGCCTCGTCAAGCCGCTTGTTAACAAGCTCGATGTCGGCATCTGCCGCATCCAGTTGCCGCTTTAGTTCGGCAAACTCATTAGTCGGCCAGCCACCGGAGCTTCCATCACCTGCACATAAAGCGGTATGGTTATTACCTGGGACTACGATCCTCTGTTTGCCGCTGTTCTCGGCGACAACCAGAGTCTCAGGGGCTACTATCTACACAGGGCACACCTAAAAATGTGCGGTACCATCACAAATGTACATCATTTTACGTACCTCAAAGCCCGTCAGTAGACTCATAAAGGCGTCATGCAACCCGCTTTCGGCGGATGAAATCCTTTCCATCACCGTACCCATCAATGTACGGTGTTCTTCCGAGATGGTCGCCCGCCTTAGCAGATCCCTCAGTGCGTCCGACCGCATACCAGACGGCGCCGGACTCTTTTGTTTGCTCTCTTCAAGAGCCAGATGCTAGGGACTTCGGGTGACTATAGGATTATCTTCTGGCCTCACTGGATCCGGAGAGGCCCTCCGTGACGACACTTCAAGGTCGCCCGCTTCTTGAGCGGGGAGTCCGGGGGAGGCGTTTCGCTCTCCATCATCACCGGAAGAAGGTCCCCTGAAGACGAGCTCCATTGAGAAGGGCTAAGATCCGAACTGTGAGATAAACGCTTCGGTTATTTTCCTTGGAAGTAAGGTAGAATATCTTTACTATTAAGTATTTTTTGATCACTTACGGCTCGTTAGAGGGCTGATCCCCGCGCGGACTTTGTGCGGCAAAAGCACCCTCCGAGGCAGGACCCTCTGGTGGAGACTTCTTCTCCCGTTTGGAAGCCTTGGTTTCTGGATCTTCAGAGGCAGTCCTCTTCCTTCCCCGAAGCGAGAGAAGGTCAGATTCTTCCCCTTGGTTATCCTCCTTCACGGAGGCGCTCATTCCCTCGGTTGGAATTGGTAGCGATGGGGGCCCGCTTTCGCCCTCATTATTCCCCCTTTATCTTCCTTTGAGGGCTCCGGGCAAGGTGCTAGCTCGAGCATCTTCTCCAGTACCGGATTCTCCAAACCCTCAGGAAGGGGGGCCGAACACCGAATCATCTTCGCCTTTGTTAGCCAGTCC
Source organism: Triticum aestivum (assembly GCF_018294505.1). NCBI lineage: Eukaryota > Viridiplantae > Streptophyta > Magnoliopsida > Poales > Poaceae > Triticum > Triticum aestivum. The sequence goes on from NC_057794.1 coordinate 352,361,454, forward strand.
TGGTCAAAGAGCAATTTCTCAGAATGACGTCATGGTAAATGAAAGACGGTGTGTTCGTCTAGAGGATTACTTACTTGGTCGGCGGTACGGTTGCTGCTCAGGCCCACGTCCTCGGTAGTATCCGGACACTCTATTTGGGGTCCGAAGAATGATTTGGACATCTCCTCGTGCGTCAGGCCGAGGAAATTCTGAATAGTGCGTGCCCTTCTGGGTTGAACTCCCACATGCGGAGGGGCCGGCGTTTGCAAGGCTGGACTCGACGAACCAGCATGACTTGCACCACCATAACCAGACTGAAATCTCCATCGAAGAGATCTTGAATGCGGCTTTGCAGTATAGGCATGTCCTTGGCTGGACCCCAGCTCAACCCTGTGCTAATCCATGACATCAGTTGTGGTGGAGGGCCCGAGCGGAAAGCAGGGGCGGCCACCCACTTGGCACTTTTGGGAGCTGTGATGTAAAACCACTCCCGCTGCCATAATCCGGACACCTCTGGAAAGGAACCCTTTGGCCATGGAGCTCCAGCGATTTTGCTTATTAATGCGCCTCCGCACGCTACGTGCTGCCCCTCGACCATCTTCGGCTTCACGTCAAAGGTCTTGAGCCACAGGCCGAAGTGAGGGGTACTGCGCAGGAAGGCCTCACATACGATAATAAATGCCGAGATATGGAGAAAGGAGTCTGGGGCTAGATTGTGGAAGTCTAGCCCGTAATAGAACATCAAACCCCTAACAAAGGGATCCAGGGTGAGGCCCAGGCCTCGAAGGAAGTGGGATATGAACACAACATTCTTGTTGGGTTCGGGAGTAGGGACGACCTGCCCTCGGGCAGGCAGCCGATGCGAAACCTCGGCGGTCAGGTATCTGGCCTCCCTCAACTTCTTGATATCCTCTTCCGTAACGGAGGAGGGCATCCACCGGCCTTGAAGGCTAGATCCGGACATGATTTAAGGTCCGAAGCACCTGACCTAGGCTTTGGGTGTTAGAACTCGAGGCGGGGGAAGGATTCGATTGAGCACGGGAGGGAAAATAGTAAAAGCCTTGTCCCTTTATAAAGAGGGTGAATATCAAGCGTCCTCCTAGTGGCCGTTTGGGACTTGCCTAAAATCTAGGAGTCCTAGGCATGGTTGGGTTACCCACGACCGTATTGATGAGAATCCCGTAATTAGGGGAACACGATCTCTGCTTTGACAAGACGTGTCAAGAAACTGCCTCGTGTTATGTGTGGAGCTAGTTGAAGAAAAATGGTTCGAGTAATCACCGAGCCATGGCCTGACGTCATGTTGCCAAAGCGTGTCAGCAGATTAAGATTTGTGGAAATATCATTCTCTCTACGGTGGTATGTGGAATTCATTTTGCAGGGTCGGACACTATCCTGGTATTCAAGCTCTTCTGTGATATGTTCGGAGGAGGAACCCGCCTTGCAATGCCGAAGACAACATTGCACGCCAGACTCATCGTCATTGAAGCCTTGTTCAGGGGCTACTGAGGGAGTCCAAGATTAGGGGTCTTCGGACAGCCGGATTATATCCTTTGGCCGGACTGTTGGACTATGAAGATACAAGATTGAAGACTTCGTCTCGTGTCCGGATGGGACTCTACTTGGCGTGGAAGGCAAGCTAGGCAGTATGGATGTGGATATCTCCTCCTTTGTAACCGACCTTGTGTAACCCTAGCCCCCTCCCGTGTCTATATAAACCGGAGGGTTTTAGTCTGTAGGACACAATAACATACAATCATACCATAGGCTAGCTTTTAGGGTTTAGCCTCTCCGATCTCGTGGTAGATCAACTCTTGTAATACCCATATCATCAAGAATAAATCAAGCAGGACGTAGGGTTTTACCTCCATCCAGAGGGCCCGAACCTGGGTAAAACATCGTGTCCCCTGCATCCTGTTACCATCAGCCTAGACGCACAGTTCGGGACCCCCTACCCGAGATCCGCCAGTTTTGACACCGATAGGGGGAGTCCTACTCCCGGTGGGAGTAGGACTCCTTCTGGCGCGCCCTCTCCCCGGCCGCCCGCACCCCCCTTGCTCCTTTATATACGGGGGCAGGGGGCACCACATAGACACAACAATTGATCAAGTTGATCTTTTAGCCGTGTGCGGTGCCCCCCTCCACCATAGTCCACCTCGATAATACTGTAGCAGTGCTTAGGCGAAGCCCTGCATCGGTAGAACATCAACATCGTCACCACGACGTCGTGCTAATGAAACTCTCCCTCAACACTCGGTTGGATCGGAGTTCGAGGGACGTCATCGGGTTGAACGTGTGCTGAACTCGGAGGTGTCGTATGTTCGGTACTTGATCGGTCGGATCGTGAAGACGTACGACTACATCAACCGCGTTGTGCTAACACTTCCGCTTTCGGTCTACGAGGGTACGTAGACAACACTCTCCCCTCTCGTTGCTATGCATCACCATGATCTTGTGTGTGCGTAGGATTTTTTTGAAATTACTACGTTCCCCAACAGTGGCATCCGAGCTAGGTTTTATGCGTTGATGTAATATGCACGCGTAGAACACAAGTGAGTTGTGGGCGATATAAGTCATACTGCTTACCGGCATGTCACACTTTGGTTCGGCGGTATTGTTGGATGAAGCGGCCCGGACCGACATTACGCGTACACTTACGCGAGACTGGTTTTACCGCCGTGCTATACACATAAGTGACTAGCGAGTGTCAGTTTCTCCAACTTTAGTTGAACCGAGTGTGGCTACGCCTGGTCCTTGCGAAGGTTAAAACAACACCAACTTGACAAACTATCGTTATGGTTTTGATGCGTAGGTAAGAACGGTTCTTGCTAAGCCCGTAGCAGCCACGTAAAACTTGCAACAACAAAGTAGAGGACGTCTAACTTGTTTTTGCAGGGCATGTTGTGATGTGATATGGTCAAGACGTGATGATATATAAGTTGTTGTATAAGATGATCATGTTTTTTTGAAGTTATCGGCAACTGGCAGAAGCCTTATGGTTGTCTCTTTATTGCATAAGGTGCAAGCGCCAAATAATTGTTTTACTTTATCGCTATGCGATAGCAATAGTTACAAGAGCAATAGTTGGCGAGACAACCATGTGATGACACATTGATATAGATCAAGATGATGGAGATCATGGTGTCATGCCGGTGGCAATGGAAATCATGACGATGCTTTGGAGATGGAGATCAAAGGCACAAGATGATGATGGCCATATCATGTCACACATTTTGATTGCATGTGATGTTTATCTTTTATGCATCTTATCTTGCTTTGATTGACGGTAGCATTATAAGATGATCTCTCACTAAATTTCAAGATAAAAAGTGTTCTCCCTGAGTATGCACCGTTGCCAAAGTTCGCCGTGCCCAGACACCACGTGATGATCGGGTGTGATAAGCTCTACGTCCATCTACAACGGGTGCAAGCCAGTTTTGCACACGCAGAATACTCAGGTTAAACTTGACGAGCCTAGCATATGCAGATATGGCCTCGGAACACTGAGACCGAAAGGTCGAGCATGAATCATATAGTAGATATGATCAACATAGTGACGTTCATCATTGAAAACTACTCTATTTCACATGATGATCGGTTATGGTTTAGTTGATTTGGATCACGTGATCACTTAGATGATTAGAGGGATGTCTATCTAAGTGGAAGTTCTTAAGTAATATGATTAATTGAACTTCAATTTATCATGAACTTAGTCCTGGTAGTATTAGCATATCTATGTTGTAGATCAATAGCTCGCGTTTAGGTCCCCTATTTTATTTTTGATATGTTCCTAGAGAAAACTGAGTTGAAAGGTGTTAGTAGCAATAATACGGATTGGATCCGTGATCTGAGGTTTATCCTCATTGCTGCACAGAAGAGTTACATCCTGGAAGCACCGCTGAGTGCCAGGCCTGCTGCTGATGCAACTGCAGATGTTAAGAACGCCTGGCAGAGCAAAGCTGATGACTACTCTATAGTTTAGTGTGCCATGATTTACGGCTTAGAACCGGGACTTCAACGATGTTTTGGACGTCACAGAGCATATGAGATGTTCCAAGAGTTGAAGTTAATATTTCAAGCAAATGCCCGGATTGAGAGATATGAAGTCTCTAATAAGTTCTACAGCTGCAAGATGGAGGAGAATAGTTCTGTCAGTGAACATATACTCAGAATGTCTGGGTACCATAATCACTTAACTCAGCTGGGAGTTAATCTTCTAGTTGATAGTGTCATTGACAGAGTTCTACAATCATTGCCACCAAGCTACAAAAGCTTCGTGATGAACTGTAATATGCAAGGGATGAATAAATCAATTCCCGAGCTCTTCGCAATGCTAAAGGAAGCGGAGGTAGAAATCAAGAAGGAGCATCAAGTGTTGATGGTCAGTAAGACCACCAGTTTCAAGAAGGGCAAAGGGAAGAAGAAGGGGAACTTCAAGAAGAACAGCAAGCTGCTCAGGAGAAGAAACCCAAGTCTGGACCTAAGCATGAGACTGAGTGCTTCTACTGCAAGCAGACTGGTCACTGGAAGCGGAACTGCCCCAAGTATTTGGCGGATAAGAAGGATGGCAAAGTGAACATAGGTATATTTGATATACATGTTATTGATGTGTACTTTACTAATGTTTATAGCAACCCCTTAGTATTTTATACTACTTCAGTTACTAAGAATAGTAACTCGAAACAGGAGTTGCAGAATGAACAGAGACTAGTTAAGGGTGAAGTGACGATGTGTATTGGAAATGGTTCCTAGATTGATATGATCATCATCGCACACTCCCTATACTTTTGGGATTAGTGTTAAACCTGAAATAAATGTTATTTAGTGTTTGCGTTGAGCATAAATATGATTGGATCATGTTTATTGCAATACGGTTATTCATGTAAGTTAGAGAATAATTGTTGTTCTGTTTACATGAATAAAACCTTCTATGGTCATACACCCAATGAAAATGGTTTGTTGGATCTCGATCGTGGTGATACACATTTTTATAATATTGAAGCCAAAATATGCAAAGTTAATAATGATAGTGCAACTTGTGGCATTGCCGTTTAGGTCATATTGGTGTAAAGCGCATGAAGAAAATCCATGCTGATGGGTTTTTGGAATCACTTGATTATGAATCAGTTGATGCTTGCGAATCATGCCTCATGGGCAAGATGACTAAGACTCCGTTCTCCGGAACAATGGAACGAGCAACAAATTTGTTGGAAATCATACATACTGATGTATATGGTCCGATGAATATTGAGGCTCGCGGCAGGTATCATTATTTTCTGATCTTCACAGATGATTTGAGCAGATATGAGTATATCTACTTGATGAAACACAAGTCTGAAACATTTGAAAAGTTCAAATAATTTCAGAGTGAAGTGGAGAATCATCGTAACAAAAATAAAAGTTTCTACGATATGATCGCAAAAGTAAAATATTTGAGTTACGAGTTTGGCCTTCAGTTAAAACAATGTGAAATAGTTTCACTACTCACGCCACCTGGAACACCACAGTGTAATGGTGTGTCCGAACGTTGTAATCGTACTTTACTAGATATGGTGTGATCTATGATGTCTCTTACAGATTTACCGCTATCATTTTGGGGATATGCTTTAGAGACGGCCGCATTCACGTTAAATAGGGCACTATCGAAATCCGTTGAGACAACGCCTTATGAACTGTGGTTTGGCAAGAAACCAAAGTTGTCGTTTCTGAAAGTTTGGGGCTGCGATGCTTATGTGAAAAAGCTTCAACCTGATAAGCTCGAACCCAAATTGGATAAATGTGTCTTCATAGGATACCCAAAGGAGACTGTTGGGTACACCTTCTATCACAGATCCGAAGGCAAGACTTTCGTTGCTAAGAATGGATCCTTTCTAGAGAAGGAGTTTCTCTCGTAAGAAGCGAGTGGGAGGAAAGTGGAACTTGATGAGGTAACTATACCTGCTCCTCTATTGGAAAGTAGTTCATCACAGAAACGGTTTCTGTGACACCTACACCAATTAGTGAGGAAGTTAATGATGATGATCATGGAACTTCAGATCAAGTTACTACTGAACCTCATAGATCAACCAGAGTAAGATCCGCACCAGAGTGGTACGGTAATCCTGTTCTAGAAGTCATGCTACTAGATCATGATGAACCTACGAACTATGAAGAAGCGATGGTGAGCCCAGATTCCGCAAAATGGCTTGAGGCCATGAAATCTGAGATGGGATCCATGCATGAGAACAAATTATGGACTTTCACTACAAAAAAATACACTTCCGTGATGATACGTGTTTGTCACAGTAGGTCACTTTTTTTGTCATGCATGTACATCCATGACAAATTTATGACAGAATCAAGATAGTCATACATGTGTTGTCGTAGAAGTGTTCCATGACATTACCAAAATTATCATCACGGAAGTGTCCACTTCCATGACGATAAATCGCGCGTCACAGAAGTGCTTTCATCAAGGGTGACCGACACGTGGCATCCACCGTAACGGAATGCCGTTAGGCTATCGGGTCGGGTTTTGGATCCGATAACCCGTTAACATCCCCGACCAATGGGAAATTTCCACGTGTAAAATTCTTATTGGCCGGATGAAACACGTGTCAGCTCGTAAGTGGGTCAGATAGGCGCCTATGATACGTCGACACGTGGCACGGCCCAACAGAGGCCCATTCCTGTGTAAAGGCCGGCCCGTTTGACTTGGTCAAAAGCTGGCGGGCCGGCCCATGGAAAGCCTGTTAACGGCCTGTTCGAATATAGCCCATTTACAGCCCGCTAACCCAAGGCCCGTTACGCCCTATACGAATTAGGCCCAGTAGCGTCATCTGGGCCATCCAATATGATTCCAACCCGTTTTCACTTCTGGCCCATGTATGGCCCATAACGTCTTTCGGCCCATATGAGGCCCTATGTAACTCTTGGCCTATTAATGGCCCGTGGTGAAACTGGCCCGTAATGAACAGTGTATAACTTTACACCCGTTAACGGCCCATGGTGAAACTGGCCCATGATGAACAGTGTATCACTTTATACCCATTAACAACCCGTTATATCATTGGGCCGTTTCCAGCCCATGTTATCTTCCGGCCTTCTTCAGAGCCCATTTATTCTTGGGCTCATTCTAGCATTCGTTTACTTACGGCCTGTTACTGTCATTTTCTGCTTGTGGGCCAAATTCAGCCCGTGGTTACAGTCGGCCCGTTTGTGGTCCGTTAATACGTTGGGCCGTTTTCATAGCGTCATCAAATACGGCCTATTAACGATGGCCCGTTATGGTCGGCCCATGAACGGACGATTCCAACTCTAGCCCGTTTACGGCCAGAATGCGGTCTGTTCGGCCCATGTTTGGCCAATCGATCATACGACCCATATAAGGCCCATTGATGATATGGCCCGTAGAAGGCCCATTGATGATACGGCCCGTAGAAGGCCCATTGTTTCTATGGCCCGTAGAAGGCCCACTGCTTCTACGGCCCGTAGAAGGCCCACTGTTTATACGGCTCGTAGAAGGCCCACAGTTTCTACGGCCCGTAGGAGGCCCAGTGTCACTATAGTAAATATTAGCCCATGGTTATTGTGGCATGGTTTTAAAAAATAGGTTATTGCAGCCACTAGCAAACCTCAGAAAAAGAACTGCATTGACTACAAGCAAACAAATAAAAAAGACAACAAGGAAATAAATAAGCAAGAAACTTACACTAGGCTATCACGGCTATTACACATATTACATCCACTGGGCATCAAAGTTTGCCACCAGTGCAAATATAGGGAACACAGCAGCATATAAACGCCGCAGCAAAACAAGTCCAGAACTGAAACCACTTCAGAAGAGCTCAAGAAACAATATCTTGGGTACCCATAATGCTGGCAAGATGCTTAGCAAGCTTATTAACTTTCTGTTGTTTGGCGCTTAAGTCCTCCAGCGCTTGTTGTTGCACCAGAAAGTATGCATCTAAATTCTGCAGGGACTTCCTCAGTCCTTCGGCTTCCTGTCGCATAACATCTGATCGATGTCTTTCAACTTGAAGTTGAGACTCAAGAAGCAGAACTGATTCAGGCAACGAGTTCGAAGAGCTGGTGCCAGCAGTGGTAGCCAGTAACTCGAACACTACATCAAGACATGACTTTGGGGTTGTCTCAGTGTCTTCAATATAGTTTTTATTAGCTTTCTTGGAGACCAACAGGGATGTCTCACTATCTTGAACCTTATCTGCATTACTTCCTTTACCATTGCATAACAGGGTACTCTTCTCCAATATTTTTTCCGCGTTCTAAAAGAGAAACAAACAAACACGTCTCAGGTTTACCAGTTCAGTAGTAAGGTGGACAGGATAACAACATGAAACAAACATATATCTATGTAGTATGGTCACTGTATGGTCTATATCATTCTAGTTTATGTTGCCAAATCAAGATAGATACAGTTCGAATCATATCTATTTAAGACAAAGCAGCATACACAAAATATAAGTGTGGGAAACTACACAACAATAACAACACTTGTAATGTGCATGGCATGAGAACATAACTGTTTATTCAATTGAAACTGAAATCAACACAGAGCAAGTTACAACAGCAAACATCCAAACACGTTGAAGAAACAGGTTTAAAACATACCTGTTGCGCCATTGGAGTTTCAATTGCATCCTTCAAATTTGAAATTAGTTGGCATCAGTAAATACAGTGATGCAAGAGCAAAGTAGTATGAACCATAGCTACGGAACCTGACCTGAGAACAATTCTTCTTCTGCTTTAAGCGTTGACTTCGGGTTCGGAGTGGTGGTCCTCGTGATTTGGGCACTGCATTTGCCTTACTAACTGCTCGTGTTTGGGTGCTCTGTGGTGGAGACGGTGCTGTGTCAATGGGAACTGGGTGTCTATCTGCTGGGGTTGGGGTTAGAAGGGGTGTAGCTGGTTCTCTGTCCAACTGGGTAGGGGTACAATCTACATGAGTGTGGGTTATGTGTGGTGGGGCTGGTTCTTGGGAAAGTACAACCGTGGTTCTACCTGCATCGACAGGTAGCACGATCTTTTCTGAAGACTGTGTTTTTACTCCCACAGATACTGCCATCACTCCCTCCAATTGAAATGGCTGATAAACAAGAAAAGTAATTGAATGTACAGACATTGTAAGATAGACAGGTGCAATGGATAGTAGGGAAGAAAACAGGGCATGAAATAATTCACATTTATGTTGTCTAAGCAAACAGAATAGCAGGACATAATTTCACATATATGATGGCTAATTAAACAGGATAGCATGACACAATTTCACTTGTATGATGGCTAACTAAACAGGATAGAATGACATACTTCAAAATATGATGACTATGTAAACAGGATGACATGATATAACTATACGACGTGTCTATTAAAGTGGTTAGCATGCCATAAATCACAAACATGCCGTCGATGGAAACATGATGGCATGATATAATTCACGGATAGAATGACGTAATTTAAATATGATGACTATGTAAACAGGATGAGATGATATAACTATATTATGTCTTTAGAAAATGGGTTGGCATGCCATAATTCAGATACATGCTGTCTACGTAAACATCACAACATGACATAATTCAAATATATGATTTATATACTAAGGAAGTGAGCAGAGGGCAATCGCATATATGATGTGTCAACTAAGGAGATGGCATTCAATATTGTGTATATGATGTAAAAACTAAGCATTGCAATACAACATATGCATTATATGAGTAATATAACCCTGCCAAGTTTGAGCATACACCTCAGGGGGATAATAGGACTGGTCATCTGCCTCTGAATCCTCCTTTGAAGAGCTATCTGTAACCAGCAAGATATCTGCTTTAGCAGGTAGCATTGTCTGCTCTGAAGACCTTGTTTTCACTCCAGATTTCTCCATCACCAATTCAAATGGCTGATGCACAGCACGAGCAGTTGAATATACAAACATTGTCGACAAAAGCAATGAGAAATACAAAAAAAGGACGGCAAGATATAATTCACATATATGACGCTTGCCTACACAGCATGGCATTGCATAATTCACATACATAATGTCTTGCAACAAGATAACATTGCATAATTCACATATATAATGTCTTGCAACAAGATGGCATTGCATAATTCACATATATGGTAATTAGACACTAAAAACAGGTGACATTCACACAAAGCATGTCTAAACTAAGCAAATGACATAGCAATGCAAGATACCATACACACGATATGAGCAACATAACCCTACCAAGTTAGGGCATGCACCTCGGGGGGGGGATATGACTGGTCATCTGTCTCTGAATCCTCCTCTGAGGAGCTATCGGTAACCAGCAAGACATGCGCTTCGTTGGATAGCATTGTCTGCTCTAAAGACCTTGTTTCCACTCCAGATTTTTCCATGACCGTGCCAAATGGCTGATGCACAGGAAGAGTAATTGAATGTACTAAAATTGTTGACAAATTTAACACGTAATAAAAAAATGATGGCATGATATAATTCACATATAAGATGACTGGCTAACCAGGGCGGCATTGCAAAATTCACATATATGATGTCTGGCTAGACAAGATGGCATTGCATGATTCACATATACGATAAAGAAACTAAACAGATGGCATTGACACAAAGCATGTCTAAACTAAGCAGATGACATCTTTAATGTATACATTAAGCAATGCAAGGCACCATATGCATGATATTACCAACATCAGCATGCCAAGTTAGAGCGAAGACCTCATGGGGTAAATAGGAGTGGTCTTCTCCTTCTGGATCTCCCTCATAACAGTTATCTTCCTCTTGATTACGATCCGAAATGGGTGGAGGGGGGGGGGGGCTGCCTTTGCGCCCACCATGGAACGACGTCTGCATGAAATTTTATTGCCACACAAGGCTCATCTCTTTTGCTCTACATGATCAGTTCCATTGTGTACAATAACTGGCATGCATAGGAATAAAACATAGTGAGATTATGTAAGGAGTGCATGCACAAATCCAGAGTGATGGTAGCAAACTGTGGATAGACCCAAAACCAATGATAGCAGGCAGATAATAGCTTTAGTTAAAAAATACAGATAATGGATCCTTTAATGTTTGTTTGCACCCAACATGAAACTCATAGTAGACACCAAAGATTAACCAGATAGTAGACAGATAGTACTGATTGCTGCCCCAATATGTACCCCACAACCATTTAAAAACTCAAGTTTCAGCATTAGTTTGGAACTGACTCGGAGTCTAATAGGTGAACACGACGATAATGTAGCTTGTCATCATATTAAGCGACGCATAACGTAAGCAGACACGGAAGAGTGCGACCTCTCTTGCGGACCCGTGTAGTCCTCAAGGTCATCTGCTCAGTTGATGATGGTAATGCAGTTGCCGTGGCTGCCGGCGACGGGGAAGAAGATCTGATGCGGTGAAAGACAGTCTGGAGAGTGGATCCCTATTGCGATGAACCCTTCTGTCGTTGGAGCAGCTGAGCAGGGGTGGAACACAGCGCCGCAGGAGCAGGACAAACCACACAAGGTTTTCTTTGACACATATCTATAACAGAAGTAATTGAGTAAGGGCTTGTTTGAATTTGAGGATTCTAACAATGCAGGGATAGGAAATAGACAGGAATAGGATAGGAATGCACGTACAAAATAGAGAATTTAAAAACACAGGATTTCTGCCAATCTGGGTGTTTGATTCACAACAATTGGAAGATCACAGGATGCAAAAAAGCATGGTGAGATTAAGTCAAACCACAAGAAAATGTACGGTTATAATGCTATTATGCTACTATCTCCTAGTCTTGTGCTTGATTAATAGGAATATGAAAAGGAGGAGAAGTGGAAATTAGAATTCCTACGGTTTTTCTTTCAAGGAGACACTAAAGGAACAAATCCTACAGCTTTCCTTTGCTCCATTCCTTTGCACCAAATTCATGAAAAGTAGTACCATAGGAAACTTTCCAATTCCGATGTTTTTCATTCACTTTTCCTTTCAAGCACTGGCGATTCTAGTAGGCAGGCTTGAGCAAGGAAAATCCTACACTAAAAAAATGTTTTTGTGCTACTTCTATTACTTTGGACCCAGCCACTGCCATACTAGCTCAACTCCCAGGCCCATTGACAAATGCACAGCTGAAACACGCAGAGATAAATAATGATGGCGTTCAAGAGAGTCCATCACGGATAGCTAAGTTGCCTGGTACCTCACTGCTTGTCATATAGTAGGATAAAATAATCGTATTTCCTGTTACTACGAGTGCTCAGTGGACAATATATATAACATGTAGAGTAAAAAAGATATGCAACAAGTGTAGAATCTCTTTGGCGAAGCCATGTCGATCTCAGCGTGATTGGGTTGGCCGGTGAGGATGCTCCGCCTGACTTGGCTGTCGGAGGAGGGGAAGAAGATCTTAGGCGTCTGGAGATGGAGCCCGAGGTACTGCTCCGCTGTGATGGAGAGTTTCGTCGTTGGAGCAGCTCCGGTGAGTTGTACGACACCGAGGCTGAAGCAGGACAAGAGAGACAACGAACAATGTTAACCTGAGTGGAATTCTAATAGCATCTCCAATACATGACGTAAAATACATAACCACAAAGTGCTACATGTAAAATACATCAGCCGCTCATCTCTGAACTTAACTGTCGAAACTAAACTTAACTGTTGAAACTGAACTTAACTGTCGAAGCTGAATTTTGCTGTCGAAACTGAATTTTGTTGTCAAAACTGAACGCACTAGCAAGGTGAGGCTACACGTTGGTCGACTGACTTTTTCATCCCTGGTCAGTCGATTTTGCAGCCGTTGGATACGAAATCAAGGGCCTGTGGTTCATCTTCAACCTCCACCCCCCTGAGCCGGCCAAACAGCAGCCCCCTGCTGCCCGTGGCCGGCGGTGCGCCGCCCCGCCTGCCCTGAAAACACTCCCCACCGCCGGTCTGCCGCCGCCCCGGCCATCCCTCTAGGCCACCCCGTGCCGAGCTTTTTCTCCTGCGATCCCCACGCCACCGCCCCGCCAACACCCCACCACCGCCGGTGACCACCGCCCCCATCCTGAACCCTAAGATAGATAGTGGGGTATCTCTCCGGTGAGCCCCCCTCCCTGCTGCGGCTGGTTCTTCCTTCACCCCGGCGAGCCCCCCACCACCTGAAAATCGACTGACGCAAAAGTTGATTCAGTCGACTGAAGTGTAGCTAAATCAGAGCAGCATCGCAAGCAAGAGCAAGAGCGAGAGCAGCAGCGCGAGCAAGAGCAATAGCAAGAGCAGACCAGGCAGGGGACTGACAGCAAGAGCAGAGCAGCAACGCGAGCGAGAGCTAAAGCAGTAGCAGGTCCTACTGATGTGGACGTCGCCGCCGAGGGAGCGACGCCGTGGAGGAAGTGGCCGGCGACGCCGCCGTGGATGGAGCCGCGCCGTGTCGGCTCGGGACCGAGCGCTGGCAGCACCGTGAGATCGAATCAAGAAGAAAATGTGGCGATTAGTGTACAACCTCTTTGGTGGCGCCGATTAGGCTGCAGCTTCATCCGAGGAAACGGTGATGATGATGTTCTTCCGGTGGTGCAAGTGAAGACGGCGGTGTGGGAATGGAGGTGGCGCGAAAGACGAGGGGAACGTCGGGGCAGCTCCTTCGAGGTGGAGGACGGGGTGGCTGAACCGGCGAGACGATGAGATCAACGACGGATCCTCATCTGGTACGGTGGATGAGGGACGTCGAGGTGTTGCTGTGGATGACATCATCGGGGAAGAGGCTCCGGCTGGGTGGCGGACGAAGCAGGGTGTGGGGTTTCGTTGCGGGTTTTCGCGGGCTCGGTGTATGAATGGGTGGGCTGATGGGATGGCAGGCGGGAACCATGGCTTAGAGACGCGCTTGTCCGAAATGTGGGGTAAGTTACGAAAGTACCCCCACCGATTTGAGGCGGTTCTTTCGGTTCAGGGGTATCACGGGCATTTCGCGTGTCTGGATTTCACAAGAGGTGGGAGTTTTCGCGCGCGTTGTAATTTCGGAATAGCAAGGCGCGGGTTGACATGGAGGGAGTTGTCGGAGCACAATGAGACAAAGATATATCTTAACTATTTCGGGCTAACAAGGCGCGGGTTGAAGAGGCGGGAGTTTCGCAGCACGATAGACAGAGATGCTAGCTTGAATTTTCGGCATAACAAGGCGCGACTTGAAATTTCAGAAGAACAAGCTTAACGTGTACAAAAAAAGACAATTTGCACCTCAACACGCACAACACACACACAAACACCATTTAGACTAGAGTAAGGTACTCGTGCATTGCACGCATGAGATTTGGCAACCAAATTATGAATAAATACCACATTATAGCATGCAAGCTTTGAGTCATATATGCATGATGTAGATGTTCGTTTAATTCTTATAGTTCATTTCATTCAAAATCATCTAGTTTTTATAAGAAAGCTAATCTATTTTAAGATTCATGGAATTGTGCGTCGTAAGACATAAAGTAAAAACAAATAATGGCAAATCATGTAGGAAAACATTTGGGCAATTCTGATACGGAAGATTCTAGAACAAATAAGAAGTTCTTGTGTTTTGATGTTTGTGCATTATGCTTAAGTTCAACCATGGAGTCTTCTAGATTATACATGTGGCGAAATTTGGTGGAATCTAGATGATATCCAACGACCAGTAGTGCTCAAATTTGCCATCTTTGGACCATCGGATTCGCCTCATCCAACGACCATCTTTCAAAAGTTAAAGTTACCCGCACACAATATAATATATATATATATATATGGGCCAATTCTAGTTCTACCCCTAAGTCGAACCCACTACTCAGTTTTGCCCTTAATTTTTAGGTATGCTCAGTTTTGCCCCTCCGCCGTTAGTCTCACTTATAGAAACGCCCTTTTGCGCCGTTACCGTCCGGTCAATGTACTTTGACCATCCAGAAAAAAATAGCAAAAAATCAAAAAAATATGAAATTTTGTGGGATCGAAGATAGTCATGTCCGCAAGGCACGTGCAATTTTTTGTGTTGGTTGGACACTCCGGGAGCTCGTGGCAAAGGAAAACAAAAATAATTTATACCTATGAATAGTAAATTCAAAAAAATAGCAAAAAAATTCAGGAAAAATTGAATTTATTTGGCATCAAAGAGGCTTGAGTGCACAAGGTGCTTGCAAGTTTTGGTGATCAAATGACGTACGAGGCGCTCTAGAGAAAAAAACAAAATAGTGCATTTTTTCAAAGTTTTTTTGACCTAAAATTTGTTTTTTCTCCACGAGCTCCTACGATGTCCAAACACAACAAAAATGTGCACACATCCTACGCACCTGAGTATCTTCAGTCCCACGAAATTTCATATTTTTTTGAATTTTTTATATTTTTTTGAATTTACGGTTCACATGCGTACAAAAATTATGTTTTCCTTTGCCACGAGCTCCCAAGGTGTCCGAATGGCATGAAAATTTGTACACACCTTGCAGACATGAGTATCTTCGATCCCACAAAGTTTCAATTTTTTTATTTATTTTTGCTATTTTTTCAGGACGGTCAAAGACCTTTGACCGGATGGTAACGGCAGAGAAGGACATTTCTATAAGTGAAACTAACGGCGAAGGGGCAAAACTAAGCATACCTAAAAATTAGGGGCAAAATTGAGTAGTGGGTTCGAGTTAAGGGCATATATGTAAATGTCCCTATATATAGGGGTATAGATATAGATATGTGATGCAAAAGCCGCCCATCATCTCCAATTAGAATAGTGTGTCCATGCACGGATGCGACGTGGCCAAATGATGTGTGCCATCGGTATCTCAAATTCAAATCAGTCTGACCTTGTTCAATGTGTATATATTACAACATGCTCGTTTCCAAACCACACCGCACAGATCTCCGTTATATTCATGCATGCATGGGTTTCAAACAACAGGATCTCTTATTCAAATATTTGAATTCAACTTTACATTGATTGTGACCTCACCTATTCAGCTATTCTTTTACACCCACACAGTAGTCTTCTCTTTATAATTGTACCACTAACTTTCTCTCGTGCATGCATGCACACACACTACCAGTCGGCATTATCCATCGCACGCATGCAATCTTTTTCTTCAGGTCGGTCTCTCATGAAGGCACACACCAACACACATCCCCCTCTCCATCATATCGGGCATTCTTTATCTCTCACGCGTGCATGCGCAACGATCGATGTTCCTCTATGTATGTGTGTATATAGCTAGGTCTTTCATAGTTTTCCATACAAATCGATCAATCGATATATCCAGTGAGGTCTCACCCTCTTTCCCACGTCCACATCGATCAATCTATATCTCTCTATATAGGATTAACATATATAGCTAATACACCCACATTAATTATGTATCCAACGTCCCCCTCTCATCATCCATGCCTTCCTCTTCATCTCTCAGACGCGTGCACAATGGCGAAGACAGGGGGCAGTAAGGGCCCTGCCCCTCCCCCCTAACATCACTATATATCAAGGCTAATATGAATGTGATCATTAGACAATTGTTGCTAAAAATGGTTTAAGTTCATGAATTGACCATCCTCGTAAAGGATTAGCAATGCTTGCCCCCCTAGCTCATTTATTTTTCATGGCTCCACCACTGCACGCATCAGCGCACGTGTTCGCCCCTTCTCTCTAAATATCGATCTCCACTTGTGCATTCCTTCATAGTCTCCCTCCACTCGGCCCCTCGCACCATGTTCTAGCCCACCCACCGGATTTTGCCACATGTACAATCTAGCAAACTCCATGGTTGAACTTAAGCATAATGCACAAACCTCAAAACAACAGTGGTTCTCTTTTGTTCTAGATTCTTCCGTATCATAACTGCCAAAACTTTTTTTCTAGTTGAATTGCCATTATTTGTTTTTACTTTATGCTTTACAACGCACAATTCCATGAATCATAAAATATATTAAGGGCTTCTTTGATTCAAAGGATTCTCAAAGGAATTTTGGAGGATTCTAATCATTAGGAATTTTTCCTATCTTGGTTGTTTGATTCGTAGGATTGTAAACCATAGGAATTTTTCCATATGATTCATTTGCACTAGATTTCATAGGAAACATCCCATCCACTCAAACCTCTTTGAAAGAATTCTGTGTTTTTTCTATGCACAATCAAACACTCGTACAATCCTGTAGGATTCAAGACGACATTCCACTATAATCCCATGTTTTTCCTATTCCTGCGTTCTTAGCTTTTCTTATAAAAAATAATTGATTTTGAATGAGATGAACTATAAGAATTAAACGAAGGGCTACATCATGCATATATGACTCAGAGCTTACATGCTATAGTGTGGTATTTATTCATAATTTGGTTGCAAAATCTGATGCGTGCAATGCACGTGTACCTTACTAGTATTTCGAGTTTGTGCAAAACACATAAACTAGAATACCAATGGCATGCTACACAGTGTCTCTCTTACAGTTCATGAAGCCACGTGGCACATGTGTAGGCGTTGTCGCGACCTCCTTGCATGGATTGATCACAGTATCGTGCTACTGGTTCCAGAAGAATGTACTCGTCCTCCCTGAGCCATACTGGTGGTACATGCACGAAGCGAAGATGTGCACGCACGCCATGCACACACTCATTCCTCACACGCACATGCGGGTACACGGGCGGACGCAATTTTGTACCAAGATCCACCCCATGTGATAATTTGACGCATGTAAGGTCGTT